>NC_062211.1:2410485-2470485 GCF_912470025.1 Vespa velutina
TTTCCATAACCACATCACACAATATAAAGTGTGGTGGGTATAAAAGTCCCTTCCCCCTTTTTCTCTCTCTCTCTTTCTCTCTCTCTCTCTCTCTCTCTCTCTCTCTCTCTCTCTCTTTCTCTCCCTCTCTGTCTCTCTCTTTAATATAAAAACAATACGTAACACAAATATCTTCTATATAAATTTTAAAAAACTTATAAGAAAATACATATTTGTAATGTTATTTAAATAATCCTGACATTCTTCCTATATAATGGAAAAAAAAAAAAAAAAAAAAAAAAAGATTAAGAAAAAATTAAAAAATTAGTCTGCAAAAAAAAAAAAAAAAAAAAAATAGGGAGTGTAGAGGCGAAGAAGGAAGGGACAGTCAACCATAGAGAAAACTATAAATTCGATTTTTTTTTTTTTAATGACAACTTCGAACAACAGTACCGTGCCCAAAAAAGCAGTTTCTTCACTACTATATCACAACACCAGGATTTCAAGCTATAAGTAGTACTGAAGAGAGGATGGTAACACGGTTGGCAAGGTAATGGCAAGTGAGTCATAAGAAGAACATGGTTAAGTCGAAATAGTGAATAAAGAAGAAGCTAATGAAACGTAAAAGAACTAAAAAAAAAAATTATATATATGATAAACCGGCCGAGCGGCCGAATATATAGAACTAGTAGTGATAAAGCTTTATCGAATAGAAAACGCACGTAATAATCGTGAAATATAGATTGTATGACTGAAAAAGCAAATATCTTTCGATTGTAATAATATTAATTTAATGTAATCGTGCTCCTGATACCAATGACTCTAGTTTCGGGAGGAGGTATATCACATCCAAAGACTCATGATGTGTCCAAAATCAAAGTGGCTGCCCGACGTGGAAGGAATTGGAACAGATGTAATTTCGTTGGCCGCTCGACCCACCTGCCCATTGACAATAATGTAAATATACAGAAATATTTATATAAGTATATTAATATGACGATGATGAGACAATAATAATAGAATTAATAATAAGAATAATAATAAATATAATGATATATATAGATATATATATATATAGATAGGCCATGTCACCGCATGCTATTTGCTAAGGACCAACCTTGTTGCACTTGTATAAAACACGGTTTTAGTAACCAGACTGGGTTCGTTCAACACTCACCAAGGAGTGACTGGGCACCCTGCAAACGCACCGTTAAAACGTAAACGTACAAGACACGCTGACATCAATTCTGGCATACGGATGAATCCTGAGCGCGTTAATATTCGTACTGTCATACTTCTTCCTGCCTCTCTCTTTCTCTCTCTCTCTCTCTCCCCTTTTTTTAAAAAACTTTAGAATTCTATTGTACCCTCATTAAATTAAAAACTGTGCTTTCTCCCCATTGTTTAGTCCCTTTTCTGTTATTTCTTTTAGTTTCTCTCCTTTCCCTCACTCTGATTTCTTTTTTCCTTTCCTTATATAGATATAACATCATTCTAATCTTGGGTAAGTAAAATTGGAATGAGGGAGAAAGGATTGGGTACACGCCAAAGGCTATACATAATGGTGGATGAAGTGCAAAAGTGTATTACCTCGTCTCATATCTTAGATGAAAGGAATTCTCTCTAATTTATGGCTTCAATATCATTGAAGTACTTTGTAAAAAATATATTGTCATAAATATATTACAAATAGCATGATCCATCTTAATGTTATTAATGGATTTACGAATTTAAAGCAAAGGGATCTGTATGGATAGGCCGTTCATTTGTAAAGCAGTGAATCAAATAGACCCACCAAAGAAAAATTAAATTTGTGAACAACATTGATGATCTACTATAGTAAAGAGATAATAATAATAATGATAATAATAATAATAATAATAATAATAATAATAATAATGATAATAATAATGATAATAATAATAATAATAATAAGGAAAAGACACGTGATATGTCTTACAATATTTTTTGTAATATTATCTAATTTCAAATTGCTAGATATATTCTTCTTTCTCATGCACTTAACAGATGTTCTTTGATGGTTCTAAATCGATAAAATGAGGGTACATAAGTAATTGAGATATTTGCACAAATTTATCGGGGTAAAAAGGAGGGCCCTTTTTTTGGGGACAGAGATCAAAATTTGAAATGGTGAACTTACCTGGTGGTAGGCCCATGGGGGGCGGTCGCATCATGTTACCTCCATGAATAAGAGCAGGTGCAGCTAAGGTCATTGTGGGTCGCATTAATGGTGCCATAAGAGCAACAGAGCTCACAGGCATTGCTGCCGATGCTGGTACCATTACTGCTTGTGGAGGCCTTTGAAACCTTTGTTGCTGTTGCTGTTGAAGAGCATTTAATGCAGCTTGTTGTCTTTGCTGCTGATCTTGAAATGCAGCAGCTACATTAGCAGCTGCTTGCTGCTGTTGCTGCTGCTGCTGTTGTTGTTGTTGTTGCTGTTGCTGTTGCTGCTGTTGTTGCTGTAATGCTGCAGCCTGTTGAGTGGCATCAGCCTGTGCCGATCGAGATTCCTCTGTTTGCCGCCGTTGATATTTCGGTAATCTTGCTCTAATTTCCTCCTAATATATATTCCCAATGTTTTAGAAATTATTTTTTAATAATATTAGAGCTCGCACTTGAATACTTACTAAACTGAGATCTTCAGGGGGATGAATAATTTTACTAGCAGCCCCTGTTGTTGCAATAAGATTAACTTTTTGTTCATTACCAAGGTTACTATTAGTCGTGGTACTACTTTCAGTACCACTATAAGCAGGGAATGTTGGCTTGACTGGCCCTATAGACCCACCAGCCACTGATGTAATTGGTTTAAAATCTGTACCCAACGGGGTAGATGTCACAGCCGTAGATGCAGCAGTAGAAACAGCTGCAGCACTTGGGAATAATGGCCTTGTTGGCGGCATGGATGTACCAGATACCGGTGGTTGTATGCCTGGCGGCATACCTGGCATTCCAGGCATCATACTATAGAATCAATTAAATATAATTAATATGATTGTCTGAAGAATATTTTATGTAATCAAATGTAACTCAAAAAATAATCATACCCAGGTCCCATGAATGGTGGACCTACTGGGCCCATAGGTCCCATCATATGATGCATGGGTGGTGGGAATTGACCCATCGGTGGCATACCAGGATGTGTTGTCATTCCTTGCATTACCCCAGACATAATACTAGAACCCGTAGGCATAGCTCCTGGTGCTGAACCTAATAAACCTTCAGGCTTTGCTTTCTTTTGTACAGGTTCATCTTCTCCAGAACTAGGTGAACCAGGTCTACCACCATTTCGTTGTCTTTCATGCTCTTTAGCATCATTTGGTGGGATTCCTTCCATTCCATATATTTCTATTTCAATGTTGCTACGATTTGGCAAAGAGTTAGGTACTTTATCTATTGCTTCTTTGTGTACCTATAATAGGAAATGTAATAATAACATATATATATATAATATAAAATATAGTCAATAAATATAAATGGAAATAGAACAATGCTATATAAAATATTACATTACCTGCATACAATGTATACTAAGTCCTGGTCCCGTATATAATTTCTTATGACAAATGTGGCACTTAAAGTGTTTTGCCTTTTGATGTTGAATAAGAATTTTTTCATCTTCAAATTCTCTATTGCAATACCTTAATGAAAAATTAAGTTAAAGAAAATACAGTGTGTATATAATGCAATGTCAATTAATTAAATGCATTGAATTTTTTCAATAGGCATAATAACAATTAAAGAAACATTTATGACAAAATAACACTTCACGGGACGATTTGAATTATTATCGAATTTTAACCTTTTTACGACGTACATGTTATTTAATATACGTATATTGATTTCTACAAGAGGACTGTGTATTAGTCTTTTACGCGTATATCATCTTTACATTATATGGGGATACTCGTTCTTTCCTATATTTACGATGTAATACGATTAACATCATAAAATACTGGACAATTTGAAAGAAATTTAATATAAATATATAATCAGTATCTTTATTTCGTCTAATAGTCACAGATATACCAACGCGATCCAAAAATATAATTACGTAAAATACTTCTCGATGAAAATTTATTTCATAAAGGATACCAACACCATGGTCTCGACTGCTTCTTCTTTTTACGTCCCATATTCTATTTTTTCTAATCAAAAACTTAAAAGAAGCACAAATATGTTAAATACGCTAGGCAACTACGTGGTAAGAACTCGATCCGCACACCAGCAATACACACGCGTAAAAACCGATAACAGAAAATGGCGCCAGCATCTTTTCCGTATACAGCGGAAGTCAGTGTAACCAATCAATGAAAATAAAAGTCTTCGTAAGCCTCGTTTTATATATCGCTTTTTTTTTTATTTTTATTTTTTTTTTTTTTTATATGATTTTTAATCAATTAATTTTAAGAATAACGTAACAATGACGATGATGACGAATTAAATAATTCTTGTTAACAAAAAATTCTTCTCCATAACCACAATGTTATTTGTTATTTAAATTTTATTCAATTCACATTCTTAGAACTTAACGATATATATATATATATATATATATATATATATATATATATGTATATATATATATATATATATATATATATATATACAACAATTTATAAAGATACAAATATGTGACTTTGTGCATAATATTAAAAAATGAGTGAAATAGCGATCAGTATGGTTAAAACATTCGTTATTATTTACAATATGGACGCTATTATCGAAAAGTACGATTTCAATATGTTATATATTAATATAAATAAAATATGACATATTATATTATGATAATGATTATTATCTACACATGTATTTACATACACAAAGAAATTTTCAATTATAGAAATTAACGAGAATAAAGTTATACCTACATAAATATAATATAAATGGTGGACTGCAATGATTGTTAATAAAAATTCAATATTTGCAAATATTTCTAAATAATAAAGGGACTTTAAAAGTAGAGGAAGACCTCTGTTAGCTAGAAAGTCTTTGTTTTAATGGTAGATCACTTTCAGAATCGCTTGAATCATTAGCACCGGCGAGATCATTATGGGATGATAAATATTCTTCTCTTTTAGATTTGTTTAGCCTTTGTATTTTTTCTTGCTAGAATATTTAATTAAAATTTTTTTTGTTATATAAATTGATATAGCGTGCATTAAGTAATATAAAACAGATTCATTTATGATTACCTTCGCCCAATGTTTTGCTGGCCTCTTTGATATATTAGTTTTGGGAACATATCTATTAGCTACTGCTTCGACCCTTCTAATATCAAAATCTTGATCAATTTTTGTAACAGTCTGTAATCTCTGTTCTTCCGATGTTACATATAAATCATTCGGTTGATGATAACTATTGTGAACGTCATATGCTTTTTTACTACAAAATAATGCAGCACAAACTGTACATTTGATGAGATCTTCTGGTACTGCCTCTCTTTCTTCCTATTATTGAACAAACATTAGACTTAAATCATTGTACCATAAGATTTTTATTACACCCTTTTAATTTTATATATTATGTTACTTACTTGAGTATGAGCTCGTTCCAAATGTTGTTGTAAATTAAATTTTATAACATACTCTACGCCACACAAATGACAATAATAAACACTCAAAGCATCGTTCATCGAATTGACTTTAATTTTATTGCTTGGTGGTGGTGTAGCAATTGGTTGAAATAAATGCACCATCCTATATAATAAAAAAATATATATTTTTTATAAATTTATTAACACTTAAAACAATAATAATTTACCTTTTATGTATGGAACGATAATGATAGTCCAAAGCTTTTTTATTATAAAATATCACGTCGCAATCCTCACACTTTTTATGCTCATCTTTATTTTCTCTTTCGATGGAATCATGCGATGCCTGATGATTATCTCTATGAGTCTAACATAAAATAATATTCTTATATTTGATTAGAACTTTAGAAGAATAAAGTCAAAAATGATAAAATATATTTATTTGTTACTTTTAATGGAAATTGCATGCCACAATAGTGACAATAGAATTTTGTTGGTGAATTCGAATGGACTTTAAACCTATGTCTGATCGTTGCAGTTACACTGTCAAATGATTGTCCGCACATATCACACTTGGTATCTCCATTTTTATTATTTCTAACAGGACGTCCACGAGTATCTATTTCTTTATTTGCATGTTTTCTAAAAGCAAATTATATATATATATCTTTGAACATCTATATAACTTTCAAAGTTTTTCTGTTGGAATATCATTTCTAATTTTTTATTTTATTTTATTTTTTTTTTTTTTTTTTTTTTTTTTTATAAACCACATACACCATTCATATCTGATAAAACTTCAGCTCATATTATACTTTTCCTTTTTTTTTTTTTCAAAATTGTCCTTTAATCTTAAAAATATATAAATAATGATGTAAATATGTCATGTATATGATAACCTCAAATCAAAACAAAACTATGATTGAAAAACACAATGAGAGTAATACTCAATCGGTAACATAGTTTATTGTAGTGATAAAAATAAGAAGAAATAATATAAAATATTTCTTATAACAGACATATGAGCAATAATTTCTTTCTTAAATTGTTTATAAAAATAATGCAAATAAATTTGTTCTATAATTTCATGGACAGTCAAGATTCGTTGATTTTGTTTATAATGAGAAATATAAAATTTGACATGAATACCTAAAATGTTCCTGTAATCCTTCTTTGGAATCTAATTTTGAATCACAGAGAACACACTTATGCTGCCCCTTAGCACTCATTTGGGCGCGAATTTTTGTTCTAAAAAGAACATCGGAACTACTTCAATTGTAACGATGCGAAACGATACGATTATGCGTTCTGCATTTCTGTGTATATACGTTGAATAAAAAATTAAACCACTTTAGAAATTTCTTGGAGAATATTTACTTCTTTTTTTTCTCGCTATTATATAAATGAACTCTCCAAAATATTTTTGCACGTAATAAATAAAATATTTTCTAAGAATTCACGTTGCAGAGAAAAATCAATTTTCAGCCATTTTAATTATCTTGAAAGTCGCGCCATCTATCTAAAAGGAATACAAAAATTTCCCACACAATAGAATAAAAAATTAAATACTTACAAACCTATAAAATTCATGTAAATGTATATGTTTATATATATATGTATATATATATATGTGTGTGTATATATATATATATATATTTCTTTATCTTTTTTTTTTTTTTTGAAGGTACATATAAACTTCAAATAACATTAATAATTCCAAGCAATATACATGTGTTACAATGAAAAACCTATAAATAAAATTATATTCAACAATATTATATAAAGTTAGACTTTTTTCGACCAGATCTTTCCTCCTGCTTATAAAATATTTGCCAATTATATAAACAAAAAATAAAAAGAAATATATAAAATAATATTTTATAAATATATAATTATATATCTTAAATAATTTCACTTGACGAGAAATAAAATTTAACATTTCCTTGCTTGGCTCGGAATAATTTAAAATTATTATAATAATGTTTATATATTAGAAACCGCAATTTTTTTTTTTTGTAAATTTTGGCTCCAAAACTTTGTATAAAAATATTTTTCATGTAACATAATTTCATTCAGATCTGCTCGTAGTATTTGAATACACGTTCTATAATGTAACTTTAATATATATATTATCCATCTGTTACACCTTGAGCTGCCAACTCTGCTAGAGTTCTTTCGAGGTAACTTGTGTCAGGATAACCATGACCAGACGTAGATGGACCTAATTCAGTCTTATGATGAATCTCATTCCATGTTATTACATCTTCACGCCCGGTAGTAATAGATCGTCCAATTGTGAATATCAGTCTTCGTTCAAATGCAATTTGTAACAGTCTTAATACTCTACGACCTAAATTATTATCTGGTAAATAACAAACTCTTGGAAAACCAACGGCATAATATGCTTGGCCAGGATTTGGATGTTCTGATCCTTGAACTCCAGATGGAATGCTAATATATAATATAGAAAAATTAATATGTATATACACAATTGATTCTTGTTTTGTAAAATAAAGAAGAAATTAAAAATCTTTTATTTTTAACTTACTCGTACGTTATTTGTATTGTATTAGTTTTTGGGAAACCAGGTAAAGATCTTGGTATCCTTGTCCAGTTCATAGTACCTGGTGGTTGATTACCCCTTTTTTCTCCATATATTAATCTACACACTGGACATTGTATGTACATAGGTGGTTGTTGACAACTGAGCATTGCATTTAAACATGCTAAATGTAATCTATGCTTGCAACGAGTTAATTCTACTGTCAGAGGTTCAGGACTGCCTAAACATACAGGACATGAATCAGAATCATCACTTTCAACTACTTTTACATACTGAGATATTACATCCGTTGTTGTATCTACACCTAAAATAAAAATCATTATTTATTATTAATCATAAATTATTAAAGAATTCATTAATTCATTCAGTGAATCACAACATACCAAAATTAGATTCTTTGAATGCATCATCGCTTCCCATACTGCTGTCTAACAAATCCACAGGATTTTCATGGCTCAAATATGTTGATACAGTATCAACGCTAGGTCTACGACCGCTCTTTGTACTACTGGAATCTACGTCCAAAACGCTGTCCCATGTTTTTGTTTTATCAGGAGTTTCAACAGTTGTAATGGAATCATTATTGTCAATGTTATGCTTGTTACTAAATATGTTAAAATTATTTAATATAACTCTTGCAATATTCGAAGGGCCTGTATCTCCACTTTTGCTCTGTAAGATATAGAATTAAATGTATAAAATTGAAAGATTAAAATGAATATAATGATAAAATCTATAAACTTACTTTCTTATTGTTCTTTTTGCTGCTACTATTAGATGTTTTCTTATGGATCATTTTACTTGAACTTTTAACAGTCACAGAAGCACCTTTTTTTCCAGTAGCAATTTGTAATTCTTCTAGGGCAACTTTAACCAATGGATAAGGAGCTTGTTGAACACGACGAATAGGTCTTACATAACCGGTACAACAACGAACTTGAGTAAGATTACAAAAATTGATGATATATGGAAAACCTAAATAAGTCTTAGAAACATCAATAGTCTTGTCACCCTAAAATTCAAAATGATATATACCACTATCCTACCTCATATTAATCTAGCTTATGCTTACACGTGCCCAGGCTTCTTCGATAAGACATTGTACTTCCATATCATAAGTATGCCAATCATCAGTATCCCCAGCCCATTCCCATTTTGCACCTTTCCCTGCTGGCGATACAGGATGATAAAATTTTCTTCTTACATTATGCGTCTCATCTCCATCATCACTGCATTGCATCTTGGTCTTCAAATTGATATAATACCTGATATAAGTTAGAAACACATGAAGTATGTTGCTAACGATTGACAATGAGAGAACAAATATCTGATTTAAAATGTTACATATTTGAGTTAATATATATGTGTATATATATATATATATTTTTTTTTTTTTTATGAAAGAAAAACAAATTGTAAAATGAATGAAACCTTTCCAAATTAGGATCGGCATCGTTTAGGAAGACCCTTGTAAGTTTTTTACAATGAGCTCTTTCAAGGTGTTGAGACACTGCTGGGCTATATGGTCTCCATCGTCCATGACGATTTTCCCATTCCCAAACTACTACTGCATGACCGTGTTCTTGCCCGTGACCGTTCATCTTTACATTTAGGAATTTCACACGCACACGTTACGCACACTATTGCAATAGTAATGTGGGAACATTTTCAAGTTTCCCACGACCACTTTACGACGATATTACTCGCAATACTTATGGGATATTTTCTTTAAAAGATAAAAATTTATTGTAAAAAAAAAAAAAAAGAAAATCACCACAAATATTTTAATCTGATAAACGTCTCAGAAACATTTTACGACTTCTTAATGTCGACGTTAAAAAAAAAAATGTTAAAAAGAAAAAAAATTAGACGTTCATCCCGTTTGCAAACCAATCGAACATAAAACCACAAAACGGTCAGTGTGGTTCTACTTACATAAAAACTAGAATGCGGTTTCAACGCCATCTGAGAAGCAAAATGGCTGACATATGTGTACGTAAAACTAATCGAAATATACGTATATCAAGTATTATACTATTTTTATTATATTTATTAAAATAATAAAAAAGGAGTACATACGTACAAACAATTTTTAAGCTTTAATTTATATTTCATACTATTCTAACGATCAAGCGAACGAAAAACGAAGTAATCGAAAATTCGCGCCATTTGGAGATCATATGATTTGGTCACGTGATAACATTGTCGAAATCGATAAACAAATTTCTTCGAATCAAAATTACTCGGATATAATAATAATTAAATCTGTTTAGATTCAGTTGAAATGTCCTATTACTTATTTTTTTGTTTTTCTTTGTTTTTTGTATTATAAAAATAACCGGAATTTTTCTTAAATATCTTCATTAAATTCGTCGTTTCGTGTTAAGTAAAAAAAAAAAAAAAAAAAAAAAATAAAAAAAATAAAAAAATAAAAGTTTTGAATTTCATATATAATATTTATAAATATTTCGCAGTAATGACGCGACATTTATGTTAATTTAATTTTAAATGCTTGATATTAGTAAAGTTTCACTAAAATATATCGGTAATGTTGGTATCATTGCATAAGCACCATCGGACTGCACGTCGTACTTGTTCTTATTAACGCCGAATATCTTAAAGGGTCAAACGGTTTGTTTTAATTTCAGAAGAATATCATTATATTTAAAATAATATGTAAACGATGAAAATGATATGAACGTTTTATTCATTCGAAGAAAGAATTATCATCTCGTGACACATAATACATTCATAATAAAAAGTAACCGAGAGTGAATAGAACAGACAATTTTGAAGGAGATTTATTCATTAAATTGTTGTAAAGTTAATGGGAAAAAAAAGAAGAAAAAAAAGAAGAAAAAAAAAAAAAAAAGAACAAAAATAAAAAGAAAACAGTTCTTTTGAATATGTGTATTAATGTAACGAATTTGATGTCGATAGACGCAATTATAACATCTAAATTAAATTAAAGGAAAGTATAATATTTGTAAAAATTGCGTATTTCCGTGAATCAAAGATGATGGATGTCGACAAAATTGCCTTGTTTGCCGGTATGGGACTTGCTGTAGCAGTTGGAGCATTTGTATTATGGGGTCCATCTCCTAAACCTAGAAGAAGAGGTAATTTACTTTTATAAGTGAAGGTCAATGTATATATATATATATATACATATATATATATATATATATATATATATATGTGTGTATATATATATAATAACATTATCGTTATTTATCAAGACATTTTAATAAGATTTTATTTATTTTTATATTTATAACTTATTAAATGTTATGTAGGTAAAGTGGTTGGCATTAGTAATCTAGGATATACTTGCTTTTTAAATTCCTTGTTACAAGCATTAGCTGCTTGTCCGACTTTAATCACATGGCTTCAAAGGCAACGAGAGAAGAACGAAAAGTGCAATTTTACCACTGCTTTGCTTTCAGTTTTTGAAAGTATGATGTAATGTTTAATATATTGCAATAAATATTATACATTGATAAATATTTCATTGTATATTTTATATGAATTGTTTAAAATATACGATAATGTACTTTGATAGAAATCAATGGTCATACCGATGACTTGTATGGAGATGTAACACCTATTGAGATAATAACTACCCTTGGTTCACAATGGAGCTTTGCTCCTGGTTATCAAGATGCTCATGAATTATTTCACATACTTCTAAATGCATTACAGTCAGAAATTCAACCCATTAACAGAGTATGGATATTAATTATTTATAATGAAATATTGTATGAATAATATATCAAATACAAAAGAATAACAATTATAAAATTATATCATTTTTACAGCGAGGTTGTCTGTCAGATGCATTACCTAGAAATCCTTTAGTTGTGGTAGATCTCAAGGGTTCAGGAGAACCAATAGGTCTTCGAAGTGTATCATGCAATGATATAGTATCAGCTGAAAGAAATCCTAATTCTATGCATGGATTTGATACAAATTGTAACAATCATATGACAATATCTACACCTTCTATATCATCTCATATACCTTCAGAATATAAGCCTGGTAAAATCCTGGATAGATCTTCAGAAATGTTATCACAGCATAAGAGATATGACGCAGAAAATGATGAGCCAATATGGAATTATCTATGTGAAGTATCTTTAATTAATATGCCACCTATATGGAATGAAGTACATCCATTTTCTGGATTATTAACTAGTCAATTACAATGTATTAATTGCAATTGGAAGGTTGGTAGGAATTACATATAAATATTTTCTAATATTTCTTTTTATTCTATTTTATTTTATCTCATTTTATCACTTTTATTGATACCAGTATAGTAATTAATCATTTCCCTTTTAGTCCCCCGTACGTTATGATAAACTTGAAAGTATTTCATTGCCGTTACCTGCTCTCGGTTCAGTTCTTCAATGGAAACAACATACTCTTATTGAATTATTTTCACGTTTTGTGAGCAGTGAAATTGTTCATGATGTAGAATGTGATGGTTGTGCATCTCGTTGTGATGCCGTTAAAACTCTTACTCTTGGAAAATTACCTAAATGCTTATGTATACATATACCAAGAACTACATGGAGCTCATCTGGGATGCCAATTAAGAGAGATGATCCTGTTGTTTTTTCTGATACATTAGTATTAGATCCATTTACTTTTATAGAAGCAAAGAAAAGACTTGCAAAAGTAAGTGTAATCTTTTTTTAAGAAAGAAGATGAACGATAAATATAATAAATATTATATAATTTATATTTTTTAGGGAGATGCACAAGCAATGTTGCTTCTTACAAATCAACGATCAACCTATGGTAAACACAAGTATCAACTTCAAGCTGTTGTAGAACATCGTGGACCTGTAGATGCTGGTCATTTTGTATGTTATAGACGGGGAACTAGACCTGATCGATGGCTTTATACATCGGATTCAACTGTCGAAAATACATCTTTGACAGATGTACTTTGTGCCAGTCCTTATCTTCTTTTTTATGAACGAATTCATGAATTGCATGCATAGTTAGGAACAAATTAAATCTGAGGTTGTTAATGAATTTATGGTGATTCTTATTCGAATTTTCATATAATCATTCCTCTAGTAAATTCATTCATTTTTGGGTCCAGTATAATCATAGGAATGAAATCATTGTTAAGAAATCCTTTAATTTTTTAAAGGTATAAGTTGAATCACCATTGTGCCATAATTCTTATTAGAATCAACTTATTATCTTTCGACATTTTTTAATAGATCTCAAAGTATTCACATTTAATTTGAAATAAACCATAAAAGGGAATATAAATGTTTATGTAATGTGTCCATAATGTATATTTTCATTATGAAATAGTACAGATTACATGACTGTAATAATTAACAAATATTTATAGTTTATCTAAAGCTTCATTCTTAAAATTAGAAATTTTCATAAATAGAGATTGCATTCGACAGTCTTAATATGATATTTAAAGCAAGAAAATATGAATACAGAGATTATAGAGGGGAAAAAAAAATAGATATACATTCGAATGCATGATTCATAAAATATAATGCCTTCTGTGCAATTGTCGTAAATAAAACATACAATGCTAAGGCTTAATTAATGTAACTATTAAAAATAAATTGTGCCAAATTAATGCACATTTTGTATAATACCATATAATGTAAAAAATTATGCCCTCTGCAATTAGTAAGAATATTACACTTTACAATAACCATTGTTTAGTGCAAGATTTAGACATAAATTTTCAAAAAGACTTTATGAAATTATACTTTATACAATAGATAATATGGAAATGAATTAATATTTTGATTTTTATAAAAACAATGTATAATATATAAGTATATATTCATTAATTATTATTTTTCATCAGGTGATCAACAAAATCTTGATTTTAGTCACAAATTTATATACTTTATATACATTTGTCCATAGAATTCTAATATAATCAATCTATTTATTTGTGCAAATATTATTAGAAATTTATATATTATTAATACTTTAATGTATAGTCAGAATTTATATATATATATATATATATATAAAATATAAACTTATATGTATATATATATATAACTTATTACATTACATACATTTATATATATATAAATATATATATAAATGATGTCTCGACTAAATACTTGAATGATTTCAGTATTAATTAAAAATTGTCAAGATTGTTTTACAGTTCGAAAAAAAGAAAGTAAAAAAGTAATTAATTTCACAAATATAATAATAGAATATTACAATTTCACAAATATAACAGACGAACTTTAAGTTTATTATAGAACATATATTGATTTTTATTAATAATCGTAAAGAGAAATTCATATAATTTTATAATAATACGTGTAAAATATGTTTTCTTATTTCAACTGGCTGGTTATCGACATAAACAAAAAAGAAAAAAAAAAGAAAAGAACAAGCAAAATGTGGTGGAAAAAAAAAGGAAAAAGTAAAAATAAAAAAAAATAATAAAAATAATTATTACTATGAGCGATACACAATTTTTTTTTTCTTTTTTTCTTTTTTAATCTTTTCCAATAAATAATTTATATACTTTTTTATTGTTATTCTATTGATTTTTCAGCCATGTAATTTTTGACCTGTACTATTTAAATATCCAACCCCATAAGATTGATTCGCTTGTACTACTTAAATATCTTATCATATAATGGCGGTTGATTTGTGTTACTTAAAATATTTGATCATATACATTGAATTGACTTGTATTACTTAAAAATGTTCACCTACTACTAAACAATACTACTAATACATATAGGTTTAAAAAAATTTCAGTAAATTATTAAAATTCAATAACTACAAATTCAATGTACTTTCAATTATCTTATTTTCATTGTATAAATTTTTTCATTATAGATATAAACTTGTATTAAATTTTTTGATATATACATATATATTATATTAGTGATTATAATAATATACAGATTATGCAGGGTAGTATATATAATAATGTAGTTTCTAATTATAATAAAAACTTTATATATATAGGAGATGAAATCCCATTTAGAGAACGTATACACTATTAAAATAAAATATAGAAAATGAAAATTATATAATATTTATTTTTGACGAAAGACTTTTACCTTATCTTTTGTAAAAATAAATCCTGAAACAATATACAACAGACTAGATATAATAATTAAGTATTGTTTAAAAATTTACAAAATAAATACATATATATATATATATATATGTATATATAAAATTTTTGTATGAAAGTTAAATTTAAAAATACAACGTAAGTAGAAAATACGTATCGACCAATTATATAATAGCATCGTTATGATTGGTCAATAGAAAGATTCATTCTGATTGGCTGATTTCCATTACCAATATACATACATTAACAAAACATTTCGTGTAATTGGATTAGTGTGTTTTTGTTGTGTGTCATGCAAGAAAGTTGACTAAAGGTATAAACTATCTGAACATTATGTTATATTTATATAAAAAAAAATTAACCGTTTTATCGGTTACACAATGACAAAATGTGAACAATTTTTTAAATCTTTCGTAACGATGTATGAATTGTATGAGTGATTGAAATGTACATAAACTTACTTATATGTATATTCCATTTATAAATTATTATAATTAAATTCTTTAGATTTATAAAGTTTATTTGGAGCAATATTATATAAATATAAGAATGCCACTCTCTAATAGAAATAAAGAAGATATGGTAAATATAGAAAAATCAAATCATTCATTACTTTAGATAGGTTAAGTCAAACATTTTCTATTCATTTTATCTTTTATTGCACAATGTATTGGTAAAAAAAAAATACATTGTATAAGTTAATATTTATAATTTAAAATTCGTTCTGTATTAAGTAATAACAATAATAACAATAATAATAATAATAATAATAATAATAATAATAATAATAATATATATGTATATACACATGTAGGAACCAAATATGAGTGATATAAGTGCAGACTTTGCTTGTCTAAAAGTATCTGCTCTAGGAAAAGTTTCGCGTATATCCGGTGAAATCGATCGGATTACGATTGGTCCTAATTCAGATTCAAGCAAGAGTGATTTTAAAAAATTAGAAAATATTGAAAATGAGCAAAATTCTTGCAATGTCAAAACACCTCAGAAAACTATGGATGAATGGAACAATAAGATTTCAACACAGAGTGGTATTATATTTTCAATAAAAAAGATATTATTGGAAGAGGAGTTACAAAGAAGAGAGAAAGTCAGGGTAATTTTTTTTTATAAATAATACATACAATAGAATAATATTATTATTTTAATAAGATAATTTAAAAGGAATCAAACGATATAATGTTAATTATTATTATTATTATTATTATTATATTTTGTAGAAAGAAGTACAGCGTAAATGGCAACACATGGAAGAGAATGGAACTGCTATACAGAAACATATTTCCCTTTCGCGTTCGAATATGGCACAAGAAAGAGAGCGCAAAAGTGCACAAAAATATGCCGATATATTAGCCGAGGAGGAACGTATCGCGGAACAAGAAGAGATAAGGAGAAAACACGAGCAACAGTTACACGCTCAAAGAGCTCAAGAACAAAATGAAAAGATGAAACGTGATATGGAGGAATGTAGAAGGAAATTGAAAGAGAAGGAAGAATTGATAAAAAAGATAGTAATTCTTAGGCACGAATTTGAAGTTAAATATTATGACATTGTAATTCTTTCAAAAAATTTTAAAGATAAAAATGCTATAGCAAATTTTTTTATTATGCATTCGGTCGTTCTAAAACAACTCCATCGACAAATTGAATCTTTGGATGAAAAAATTAAGGTATTAGTAATATAATTGTTATAAATATATATGCGATATAATTTTTTATTTTTATTATCTTTTACTTATCTATATCTATTTAAATTTAAAATAGAAAGGAGATTTGGTGCCTACAGATCTCTATAGCGCGGAAACAGCGGTACAACAGATAGGTGAAATTTTATCCTCGTTAAAGGTAGAATTAGGTATGTATTTTTTATTATTAACAATTACAATTATATTCTAAGATATTAATAATAATCAAATATCAATGTACTTGTACTTTCAGATAGGATAACTGCTGAGAAGATAATTCCAGTGTCGAATGCAGGTGTACAAAATACAGAATTGATTCAGAAAGAATCATCCAAGTCAGAAGAAGTTGTAAAAATTTATGACGTTTCAACTGCAGATCAAATCAATAACGATAATGTCAACGAAAACGTGGACAATGATAAAACTCAAGAGATTGTTCCAGGAAGTGTTCCAGAATCTGTTCCAGAGACTGTTCCAGAGACTGTTCCAGAGCCTGTACCAGAAATTGCCCCGGGAACTGTTCCAGAATCTACTCCTGAAACTGTTCCAGAACTAATACCAGAAAATGTTCAAGAAACAGCTCAAACAATAAAAACATCCACAAATCATCAAGCCAATTCTGAAGATACTTCATCAACGTCGACTGTGCCATTACAAGAAATAGAAAGTAAGCATTAAAGTTTCTCTATCAATAAAATATTATTCAATATTATAAAAACTATAATATTTTATTTGCATTATCTTCTTTTAGATAATATATATAAATATGTCGATAAAGAATCATTACAAATATATATTCATAGTCAAGAAATTTTGGAGAATTATGCCAAAAATTATAATGAATTTTCACGATCGCCCAGTACAAAAAAATTTAGGTTCGAGTGTCAAAAGGCAATAAATATTCCTGTAAACGCAATTTCTGTTATTAACGAACAACATCTTAAAGATAAATATGAAAGATTACACAATCTTCTCATTGGAAGATCATCTCCAAATGTAGGACAGCATCCTCAAGGAGCAGCATTTTGTAAAGATGTTTTAGCCAAAAAGATAGTAGTACGTATTTTTAATAGATCTTTTTAATCAATCTTTCGTTTGATTTTTTGTTCTTTTTGTTTCTTCTTCTTTTTTTTTTTTTTTTTTTTTTTTTTAATAAATTTTTATTTAACAACAGAATCAAGGAGAAACACTTGTTTCGAGCAAACCAAAAATGGCATTTGCTATAGCTACAATAATCGTAGCTCTTTGGAACGATCACGGCGATTTTGGTGAATTACTTTTAGCACATTTTCACAAAACTTGTCCCTTTACGGTTCCTGTATTTATGCCGAAAAGAGAAGGGCAAACCAATGAAGAATATTTCAAGTCATTGGGTTATAAGTATTTCGAAAATGGAAGTGTAGAAAAACAAGATAAATTTTTGAAAAGAATGTCTGGATTAATGAGATTGTATATTTCTATAACTGTAACATCTCAAAGAAAAGGAATTACGAAGAAACATCCTTATGGTTTACGACATACATGGAGATGGCTTGCAACTGTATTGAATAGTGGTAAAGTTATATAATTTTTTTTTTCTTCTATTATTATTATTATTATTGTTATTATTATTAATTTTAATTTTCAAAGACACAAATATGTTAATCATATATTTATCCATATTTATAGAATCTCAACCAAACACATCAGATCTTCGTGCCACTCTTATTTTGGATGTATTAGAAGTTGCAGGAAATTCACTTTGGAATGTTTATCCTAAACAATTTCATAAGATGTTAATGTTATTAGCTAATGAATACTATCCTCGTATACAAAATGAGGATGGTATTAGCGACGGACCATTAGTACGTTTAGAAGAATTCTTAAAAAACACATTAGCAAGGGGTTCTATACCACCTCCAGATGGATATCTTGCTCCTAACTTTTGGTAACTTTTGATAGATAAATTCGTTTTGCGTAATTCTTGTGCATTGTATGTATCATAATTTCTATTTAAAAAGAAAAAAAAAAATAAATAAAATAAAATAATATAAATAAATAAAAAAATATTAAAAAAAAAAAACAAAAAGAAAATAAAAAAAAAGGAAGAAAGAAGTAGAAAAAAAAAAGAAGAAGAAAAAAATACGAACGAAAAGAACAAAAGTAAGAAAATAAGAGATGAACAGATAATATGCATGTGCATAGATCTTGATAATATAACGTTATATTTATTTTATAATATAAAATTTATATGCGTGTTTATTTTTTTCCAACGATAAATGTAGTAAGGTATAGATCATATTTAATACAATGTAAATGGGAGATAAATTCAATAATACGGTCCCCTTTTAATGGCAGACTTAACATCACTAAATTCATAGTAATCTGTGGAATTAATGGCAAAACCTAAGATTCCAAAAGATGCTAGTTTCTCCAATCGTTCTGTATCCTCATTACAATTAAGTAGAGAAGACGTTAATTCCCTTACAAGATTATCTGTAAAAAAGAAAAACAAAAAAAAAAAAAAAGAAATTGAAAAGAAGAAAAAATAAATGAAAGGAATGAGAAAAACAAAACAGATATGACATAAGGATGGAAAACAATAATAAAGAGATATAATGCTAGAAATTAGTTTTTCATTTCAACAATTTTCTTACCAGATATATTTTTATTAACCATAATGCGATAAGGCGGTAATGGTCCCAAGCTTGTAACTACACGAAGTGATTCTATGCCTGGCAAAGTATCCTTTTGACATACAATAACAGGAGCTTCCAAAACGCCTACTTCAGCTTGTTTACCGGCGACCATTTGTAAAACAGCTATTTGTGAATCGACATCTGAAAAAACATAACTTCAAATCTCAGTACCTTATTAATTTACAATTTGTACACTACGTGCATATCGTCACATAGTTTATTCATATTAACCTAATGTGTTGCCGAAGAAAGCTGGACCTTCTCCAACAGAATGCAAGTAATTATACAATAGTGTTGTAGCTCCTACTTTTTTAGACCTATCAGGCAAAGCACATCTGTGTCCACGCATATCAATGATATCCTATAACATTATACATATATATATATAAATTTGTTATATGTTTCAAAGATTTAATAACAGAAATTATCAAAGATTTATCCATTTACTTCAACCTGAGGTGTGAGATCTGAAGCAATGATAACGTCGGCATAAATCAAAGGTGAATTATCCTTATTCAGACGATGTTTAAATATGAAAGATACTGGCAAAAGTTCACCATCTTCCCATTCTTCATTGGCTGACAAAATGGCTGAAATTAATTAAAATAATTATTACATAATATTGATATATAATATTTCTTTTTATTTTAATAAATAAATATGATATTTTAATAAATAAATATATTTATTAAAATACATAAACTTATTTATAAAAATAAATATATAAGCATTTTATAAACCTACCGATATCAGTGATATTCTTTGGGACTTTTCTATTAGATCTTGGCTCGTATAAAATATTAACAGGCCTTTCTGTTGCAACTTCAATAACTTCGGCCAATAATTCGAAAAGAGAAATTGGTAAGGACGGTACTAAATGTGTAGATAATACGATTGGAGATTCATTGGTTATCGGTGGCATATAGGGTTGACGTATTCTTGGTACAGCAACGTTCGAGGGTTTAAATGATTTCTGTAAAAAAGTATAAAAAATACATGTATATTAATTTTATTGGATTAAAAAAAAGAAAAAAGAAAAAAAAAAGAACGAATCAAGTTGATTTACATTTTTTTCGACGATAAACAATTCCTCTTTCTTCGGAGAAAATCGATCATCTTCTTTTGATTTCTATAAAAAAAAGAAAAAAAAGAAACCACATTAATAATAATAATAAAAATGTAAATATGAAAGCCATCGATTTTGTTGAATTAAAAAAAAAAAAAAAACAAAACAAAAAAAAAGTGAACGATGACCTACATTTTTCTCGACGATCACAAATTCATCTTTCTTCGGGGATGATCGAACTTCTTCCTTTGGTTTCTATAAAACGAAAAAAAAAATATGTATATATATAAATATGATTTTATTCAATTTCGAAGAAAAAAAATACAAATCAAATTGATTTACATTTTTTTCGTGGGACAAAGATTCATCTTTCTTCAAGGAAGTTTGCAATTCTCCTTTCGGTATCTATAAAAAAGATTTCAATAAAAATATAAATATAATTGTTATCAATAAAATTAGTTGATTAGAAAAAAAAAAAAGAACTGAATCAATTTAACTAACATTTTTTTGGTGGATCAATGATTCATCTTTCTTCGAAGAAGATCGATCTTCTTCTTTTGGTTTCTATAAAGAAAAAGAAAAAAAAAACAAAAAAGTAATAATAATAATAATGTAAATATGATTGCAAATTTTATTGGATTGAAAAAACAAAAAGAAACAAACATTTTTTTCGAGGATACAAGTTTCATCTTTCTTCAAAGATGATCGAAGTTCTTCTTTTGCTATCTATTAAAAAAAAAAAAAAAAAGAAAAAAAATATCAATAAAAATATAGATATAAAATTTTATTCTATCTAAAAAGAAAAGAAAAAAAAAGAAAAATATATCGAAATTGACTAACATTTTTTTCAAGAACAGACGATTCATCTTTCTTCGTAGAAGATCGAACTTCTTTTGGTTTCTATAAGGGGAAAAAGAGAAATGTAAATGCGATTATTTTCAATTTTATTTACCAAAAAAAAAGAAACGAATGATGTTAACTTACATTTGTTTCAAGGAAAAAATATTCATCTTTCTTCGGGATCGATCGGACTTCTTCTTTAGGTACCTACAAAAAAAATTTTTATGAAAACAAATCTAAACGTCAACAATTTTATTTAATTAAAAAAGGAAAAAAATGGATCAAGAAGATATGCATTTTTTACAATTTAAAAAAAAAAAAAAAACAAAAAAGAAAAAACTAATCATAATAAAAATATAAATATAATCGTTATCAATTTTATTGGCTTTTGAAATAAATGGATGATGTTGACTTGCATTTTTTTCGACGATTACTAATTCATCTTTCTTCGAAGAAGATAATACTTCTTCTTTTGGTTTCTATAAAACGAAAAAAAAAAAAATAATAAATAAAAATATAAATGTGATCGTTACCGATTTTATTGGAGAAAAAAAAAATAAAAAAAGATTGTAGATGATTTACATTTTTTTCAAGGATCAAAGATTCATCTTTTTTCAAAGCAGATGGATTTTCTTCTTTTGGTTTCTATAAAAAAAAAAATAATATGAAAAAAAAAATATACATATATATATATCTATATATATATATATATATTTAGATAACCAGTTTATCGCATTTTATTATATATAATAAAAATGTAAATATGCTCGTTGCCAATTTTATTGGATTTTAAATCAAATGTATAATATTAACTTACATTTTTTTCGTGGAGCAAAGATTCATCTTTCTTCGGAGAAAATCGAACTTCTTCTTTTGGTTTCTATTAAACGAAGAAAATAATAAATAAATAAATAAATAAAATGTCATCTCTAACAATTTTTTTTTATTGGATTTTTGGAAACAACTTCAACGAATTAAGTGAATGAAATTAACTTGCATTTTTTTCGAGAGTGACAAATTCATCTTTCTTCGAAGAAGATCGCATGTCTTCTTTTGGTTTCTACAAAATGTGAAAGAAAAATTAATTAATTGATTAAATAAATAAGAATATATGGTATGATCGATATCAATTTTATTGGATTTTGTAACAAATCCGATGAAATTAATGAATTAAATGAACTTGCATTTTTTTCCGGTATCACAATTTCGTCTTTCTTCAAAACAGGGCAAACTTCATCTTTTGGTTTCTATGATGATGACAAAAAAAAATTAAATAAATAAAAATATAAGTGCGATCGTTATCAATTTTATTGAATGTTAAATCAAATCTAATGTAATTAATGAATTAAATGAACTTGCATTTTTTTCCGGTTTCACAATTTCGTCTTTCTTTAAAACAGGGCAAACTTCATCTTTTGGTTTCTATGATGATGACAAAAAAAAATTAAATAAATAAAAATATAAGTGCGATCGTTATCAATTTTATTGAATGTTAAATCAAATCTAATGTAATTAATGAATTAAATGAACTTGCATTTTTTTCCGGTTTCACAATTTCGTCTTTCTTTAAAACAGGGCAAACTTCATCTTTTGGTTTCTATGATCATGAAAAAAATAAAAGAAAAAAAAATAAAAATATAAATGTGATCGTTATCAATTTTATTGAATGTTAAATCAAATCTAATGTAATTAATGAATTAAATGAACTTGCATTTTTTTCCGGTTTCACAATTTCGTCTTTCTTTAAAACAGGGCAAACTTCATCTTTTGGTTTCTATGATGATGACAAAAAAAAATTAAATAAATAAAAATATAAGTGCGATCGTTATCAATTTTATTGAATGTTAAATCAAATCTAATGTAATTAATGAATTAAATGAACTTGCATTTTTTTCCGGTTTCACAATTTCGTCTTTCTTTAAAACAGGGCAAACTTCATCTTTTGGTTTCTATGATCATGAAAAAAATAAAAGAAAAAAAAATAAACATATAAATATGATCGTTATCAATTTTATTGGATGTTGAATCAAATCTAATGTAATTAATGAATTAAATGAACTTGCATTTTTTTCCGGTTTCACAATTTCGTCTTTCTTTAAAACAGGGCAAACTTCATCTTTTGGTTTCTATGATCATGAAAAAAAATAAAAGAAAAAAAAATAAAAATATAAATGTGATCGTTATCAATTTTATTGGATGTTAAATCAAATCTAATGTAATTAATGAATTAAATAAACTTGCATTTTTTTCCGGTTTCACAATTTCGTCTTTCTTTAAAAAAGGGCAAACTTCATCTTTTGGTTTCTATGATCATGAAAAAAAATAAAAGAAAAAAAAATAAAAATATAAATGTGATCGTTATCAATTTTATTGGATGTTAAATCAAATCTAATGTAATTAATGAATTAAATGAACTTGCATTTTTTTCCGGTTTCACAATTTCGTCTTTCTTTAAAACAGGGCAAACTTCATCTTTTGGTTTCTATGATCATGAAAAAAAAAAAAATGTGATATGTATACATAAATATAAATAAGATCGTCATCAATTTTATTGAATTTTAAGAAAAATTCATCTTTCCTCGAAGAAGGTCGAACTTCTTTCGGTTTTATATAAAAAAAAAAAAAAAAAAAAAAAAAAAAAAAAAAGGATCGTGATCACTTTTATTGTACTGAAAAAAAAAAAGAAATACGAAGCAAATGAAATTGATTTACATTCTTTTCGAGAATCGAACATTCATCTTTCTTCAAAACAGATCGGTTTTCTTCTTTTGGTTTCTATAAGTAAAAAAAATAAAAAAAAAAAAATATATATATATATATACACATGATTGTATTAATAATTTTATGGCATTAAAAAAAGGCGAATTGTGATGATTTACATTTTTTTCGACGATCAAAGATTCATCTTTCTTCAAAGCAGGTGGATCTTTTGGTTTCTATAAATAAAAGAAAATAAAAAAAAAAAAAAATAAAACATATCGTATTATCAATTTTATAGAATAAAAATTTTATAAATATGATCGTTATCATCACGGGGGAAAAAGAAAAAAAAAAAAAAAAACGAATAAATTGAACTTACATTTTTTTCAAGGATCAAAGATTCATCGTTTTTTGAGGATGATCGATCTTTGTCCGTGGATTTCTCGATAACAAATTTCTTCTCGACTTTCTTCTCGACCGATTGTTCCAACGTTCTCTTTTCAACTTGCACATCAGTTTTAATAATTTCCTTTGCCGATTGTACTTGTTGTTTTACAACCGGCACATCAACTTTTTCCTTCTCAATGCTCGCTTTACTTGTAGCTTCATTTTTTACTTCATTAAGCAATAATTTTGGATCGTTTAACGTTTCTTCTTTTTTCGATCGAGTCATGATCGGTACATTAATCCCCGATTTAGACATCGTGACGAGATCAAATATATGATCTATTTAATAAAATAAAAATAATTCTTTTTATAAAATATATATACATATATATATATATATTTTATTATTAAAAAAAAAAAAAAAAAAAAGAAGAAGAAGAAAAAGTTGATAGTAAATTATATTCGTAAAAATTATAATTAAAATAAATTAATATCTACATGAAAATAAATAATTTACATTATTTGAGAAAGATTTCGATCGATTTACGTCGATAATGTAAAATTCGATTTAATCATCATAACGAACGAACATTCCATCTATTTTAATGAAATAAATGTTGATTATTTTTTATTTTATATATTATATACACACACACACATATATATATATATATAAACAAAATAGATAAAAAAAGATAATGATTTTTGATTTTATATATATATATATATATATATATACATATATAGATTAATTAACGAAACAGATATAACTTTCTTGTGTTCGAGAGAAAAAAAAAAAAAAAAGACCTATCAATGTCACGGAAAGTTAACGTTTATAACATTTTTAAAAATGATAATAAGAAAATTTCCATTATTTGAATAAATTCGATCTAATAGATTTATCTGTTAGATCGTAATATATACAAATAAAAAATAATAAATTATAATGTATTAATTTTTACTTATTCAAATTGGGATATTATATACTTACCGGTATCCTTACGTCAGTGACCGATGAAAACGTTGCGATTTCTGTTCGATGTCGGAACTGTTACTCAATAATAACGATCAAACGAAATCGAGAGGAGAGATACTTTGACACCCGTGCGCGCGCATATCCAAACAGATAGATAATAATATCCAATAATAATATCCAAATGAAACATCTATTAATCTCGAAGAAAATAGTCCTTTGGTAGCGTTGATGTTCTACGGTCGAACGATTGATTATCTTCAGTTGTTTGCCGCGTGATGGCCTCGTGTTCCAGACCAGCCTCTCTCTCTCTCTCTTTCTCTTTCTCTCTCTTTCTCTTTCTCTTTCTTTCTCTTTCTATCTATCAAATTACGACGTTTGATATTCCGAGCGAAAATTTTTCATACTTTGTACTCGGACTTTATCAACCTCTTCCCTGCCCCATTCACATGAAAGTATATAAAAATCTTTATTATGTACACTTGTTGATATTTCCTTCGTACTTTATTTTCTTTCTCCTTCTCGTACGTTCCGAACGTGTCATCATTTTTCTATCGCTAAAAAGAAGGGAGAGAGAGAGAGAGAGAGAGAAAAAACACGTGCACGAAAATAACATGATTATTAATTTTTTTTTTTTTTTTTTTTTTTTTTTTTTTTTTTTTATACGAATAAAAACGAAAAAAAAATCTCAATGTTATTCTGTTGCTTTATTAAATAGGAAAATATATAAGTGACATATATTTCGTCGATATATTACCGACCGTAGTAAAAAAAAATCCTGTTTATTTAGATTTTATCTTCACATTTCTTTCTTCTTTTTTTATTTTTCTTTTTCTTTCTTCTCATTAATGCAAATTATAAATGTAAGAAAATTTAACGTTTGCAATAATGCTTTTTTTGAATTTAATTTTTATTTGTCCTCCCTTCATTTCAATACGAATAGAAATTAATGAGAACTCGAAGTTTTTTTCTTATCTGTCCTTCTTTCATAATCTTAAAAATACTAAAGTGACCGAACTATCATCGATATGTTATCTCATATCATATTTTATTTTATTTTATTTTTTTTATTTTTTTATTTTTTTATTTTTTTTTTTTTTTTATTCTTATTTATTCTCATTTTCTAATTGATATGAATAGAAACGAAAGAAAACTTTGTTTTTATTTCCTTTATTTTCCAAGTTTGAAAATATAAAAATAGGAAAATATATCGTCGACATGTTACCGATCGACATGTTACCGATAAATCCTCTTTATATAATTTTAATTTTTACTTTTTCTCTTATCATTGATACGAATGGAGTAGAAGATGGAAATAATTCTTGTTCTTTTTTCTTTCTTTTAGTATTTCTTATTTAACAAAAAAAAAAAAAAAAAAAAAAAAAAAAAAAAAAAAAAATAGTAACAAATATATTTCGTCGATATTTTATCGACCGTGGTCATGCATTTACCTACCAGAAATTTTCTTTATCGATCGTCGATGAAGTTTCGATGTTTTTCATGAGCCTTACAAACGGACGAAAGTCCCACCGACCAAAAAAAACGTTTACGATCACGGCCGGTGAAGACGTCATCCGGATGCATCGCTTCACAATAGTTTTTCTTTTCAGATGTTTCTTATCGTCGAAAGTGTATAGTGTTCTCTTCGTTCTCCAAGATTTCTTTTCTTTTTTTCTTCCTCCCCACCCCACCCCCCCTGACCATCCTGGACCATCCTGGACCCGTCCCCGTCATTCATCGTCAACTTTAAATTCCAAAGTTATAAAGAATCGAAAAGGTGTTTATACCGTGTAAACGATTCTCAGTTTCAATCGTTCGTTGAGATATCGTGACTTTTAGACGAATAACAAGCTTTCCATCTAGGCAAACAACTTGCATGGCATGTAAGTTATATGTCATATACATATTTGTAACGGTAAATTGGCCACACCTCACGTATCTCGAGAAAGTATATATTATTTGTTGAAAAAAAAAAGAAGAAAAAAAAAAGGAGAAAAAAAAAGAAGAAAAAAAAAAGGAAAAAAAAAATGAAAAGAGAAAAAGAAAAACCAAATAAAATAGGCAAATCATATTTTCTTTCTTTAAAGTTTTTTTTTTCTTTTTTTTTTTTTTCTTTTTTTTTAACCTCTTTCTATAAACCAAAAATTAAGGATCAATCCGAACGACAATTTTCTTTCTCGGCAAATGCCAATGCCATGAAAAAATAAGTACGTAAAAAGAGAGAGAAAAAGAAAAAAAAAGACAGTATACGTAAGTGACGATATTTTTCATTCAAACATATTTATATTTTTCTTTCTTTCCTTTTTTTTTGTTTTGTATTTTCTTAAATCTCATTATCGGGTTTTATGAAAAGTTCGTATTAAGAAAAAAAAAAAAAATTTTCGCGATATCATTCGTGAGTTCATAATGAAGGATTCGTCATTGAAGAAGTGTATCTTTTAGTTCGTATCAAATCCAATCGAATAACTTTTTTCGCAAGAGAATTCTTTGACTCATAGGCACGTTCAACGTTGATAAAAGGAGACACGACGATAAAATTTTCCGTAATGATTTCATATAATAATTATTATTCGTACAACGTAATGTTCGTTATCGGGCAGTCGTGCCTCCGTTCAAGAAAAATTATGATTGTCGTCTGAGACCTTATTATGCAAGTGATATTTCCATATTAGGGAAGAAAAAAGAAAGAAAGAAAGAAGGAAAGAAAGAAAAAGAAGGAAGAAAGAAACAGAGAAAAAACGTAAAAAAGGACAAAAAGGAAGAAGAAAAGAAAACAAGAAACGAGCGGATACGCAATGTCTGTAGTTGAAGATCAACAGGGAGAAAAAAAAAAAAAAAAAAAAGAAAGAGAGAAAAAGAAAAAAATAAAAAGCAAACTACGCTATTTTTGTACGAGGAAAGAGAAAGAAACATAAAAAAAAAAAAAAAAGAAGAAAAGATAGAAAACAACGAGCAGCTTCATAGAACTCTCTCAACGTTGATCGTTCAACGCAAATTTTTTTTTCCTTTTTTTTTTTTTATACGCGTCATTACCTCGCGATCATAACCTCAAAAAGGAAAAAAGAAAAAAAAAAGAGGAAGAAAAATAAAAATAAGACGAATAAGAGAAGAAGAAGGAGGAATAGGAGGAGGAGGAGGAGGAGGAGGAGGAGGAGGAAGAAAAGAAAAAATAGAAAAAAAAAAGAAGAAAGAAGTAACGAACTAGTTCGATGAATGTATCCGACGAATTGAATATTTTGATCAATTTCTCGATCGAATCATCATGACAGTCCAGCAGCATACACACACACACACACACACACACATACACAGCACCAGCAGCAGCAGAGAGACAACAGAGTGCGAGAGATAAATACGTTGCCTATTTCAGTTAACTTTGGAATTCCTTTGCGTAAAGGTCTTTCTGATGTTCATCTGACGATATCACAAAATTTTACTTACGTAGATATATGATAAATTCTCAAAATTTGTAGTCCATTAAAACTTTCAATACTCGTTCGTTCATATCTCAAATGGGAAAGACATTTATTTGTTTCGATCGTCCATCTTGTTTTTTTTTTTTCCTCACTATATCTATTTACCTATCTATCTATCTATTTATCTATTTATCTATTTGTATCTTCTTCTCGTTACAAAATGTTCGTCTTCGTTCACTGGTAAATCATTCTAATTTTTTTATTCTTCTCTTCTCTTCTCTTCTCTTCTTTCATTTTTTTTCTTTTCTTTTTGTTCCTTTACACCAATTCACAACAAATCTTTTATTAATTATTATTAAATCTCTCAATTATTATATATCTTACACTTATTCTCTTTCTCTTTTGGATCGTATAAACGAGAACGAAATGCCATTTACCGTATTTTCTATTATCGTTAAGTTAAATTCATGCATTACGTAAATCATTGTGCACGCTCTTATGAACATCTTCGGCCAATTAACGTTCAGGATTTTTATCGCACCGTCACGGTTCATGAAGAACTTGGCGACATCCTATCCGAAAAAGTATGTCTCTCTTTCTCTCTCTTGTTCTCTCTCTCTCTCTCTCTCTCTCTCTCTCTCTCTCTCTCTCTCTCTCTGGATGTGTGTGTGCTTTGTCTCTCTCACCGTCTGTTTCTGTCCGTCTTTTTATACTTTTTGTTCTCTATACAATTTATATTTGGTTTATAATCGAATTCGCTCTTTGGTAAGAGACAAAAATAGCGTCAAAAATATCTCTTTCAAGAAGACCAAGTAAATATTTTACTGTGTTGAATTTAAAAATTTTTTTTCTCAAGGTACGACACTCGAACCATTACTACTTATTTTATTCATTTGTGATTGGTTGTTAATGCACGTTGTACATATATGTATTAACAATCAATTTATATCGATTAAATAATAGTCGTTGAAAGTAATTAACGTTCATTCAAATTTTCATTTCAATTTTCAATGTATATTTTCTTGTTCCTTTTTTATGAAGGAAACGTGGCAATATTTGTTTTAATTTTTGAAAAAAAGAAAAAGGAAAAATATGAAATAAAATAGAATTGAAAGAAACAAAAGAAAAAAGAATTAAATGACGGGAAAAAAATGGCGGCAGCCACCCTCGCTCGCCCTAGCGACAATTTTTCTAAAGAGGCGGTCGGTTCGAATTTCCGCGTTCCATAAGGCACACTCGTTAAGTTGCACTCGATACGCTCCTACACAATTACGATAGTAGATGCTCGTCTCGAATCCGTGTCTCGCATTCCGAGCGCGACTGCGTTCCGACGTGGTCGTAACTGTGGCTGATAAAGGCTACGTCGTGCGTCCTCTTTCCTCCTGTCTTCTTTTTTTTTTTTTCTTTTTTCATATATTCTCCTTTATCGACAAGGATTGATGACGAATATTAAAAGAAAGAAAAAATGAAAAAAAAAAGAAAAAGAACATGAAAGAACAGAAAAAAAAAGATCTTTTTTTTTTGTAATCATTTTTTTTAGTTATTTCTTCTAATCATTTTCTTTTTTTCCTTTTTTTTTTGTAATTCTTTCGCGTAATCAATAAGCATTTAATTAAAACGCGATCGAAATTAATTGGAAAATGAAGTGTGAATTATTGTGTCGTGATGTCATCTCGAGTAAAAGGAACGAGTAAGTGGGGTGGGGTGGGGAGAGAGGGAAAGGGGGAAAAGAAAAGAAAAGAAACAAAAAAAAAACAGAAAAGAAAGAAATAGTAGGAACAGGAAGACGAGCAGAATATTGGAACGCGGTCCCCCCACCCCCCATCTGACTCGAGCGATGTATTTCCGTCGATGAACTCGTGGCCCAGGACAGTCATTCTAGACGGACTTTGTCCTGTCGTATCCTTATTGGTTATGAGAAATGAGAGAGATCCTTGAGTTTTCTATGTTACACCTTTTCTCTCTTCTTTTTTCTTAATCTTTTCCTTTTTTTTTTTTTTTTTTACGAACAACATGTATATCGATTATCTTAGATATAATCTATAATAAAAGTGATATCGATATCATGTGTAATATAATGTTTTTTGTATAGAATATAATATACACCGATAAATTCACAAAATTATAATCATATTTTTGTTTAATATATTACATACTGAATTTAGTTTAGTATTACTTAGTATTAACTCCGTATATTACTTGGAATTTATTTTTAGATATTAATTATTGATATGTTCATATATATATATAGATATATATATATATTTTTTGTACATATGTAATTTATCATTCATTAGAATAAAACCGAATACGGAAATCGGATTAAACTAACTCACAATGGTTATTGATACAGGTGTCAATACGTGATTATTGAATTCCCGTATATGTGATGAATCTTGATCATCGATTCGATTAAGCTTCAAATTTTATTGCGTTCTATATATAAATCCTTTGTTTGTTATTTAATAACTATTGCAATGAGGAAAAATAGTAAGTTTACTTTTATCTTACGTGTGAGATGCGATCTTCCTTATCGATGTACGATGTTTAATAAAGAATAAAGATATTAAAACACAATTGATTTAACAAAATATTCCACTGTCCACGATAACATTTTTTTTTCTCTTCTTCTTCTTTTTTTTTTTTTCTTTATCATTCTTCTCTTTTTTTTTTGCACATATTTCGACAACACCAAGTAGAACCATTCAAAGTCACGAACACACACTTCGATGATATTAATCTTTTGCACCGTTTTATTATCACTACGAACATAATAATAATGTCGATAATATTGATAATAATAATAATAATTATTATTATTATATAATGATGATGATAATAATAATAATAATAATAATAGTAATAATAAAGATATTAAAAATATAATATTGTTAAATCATTTAAATATTGAATTGAATCGATTTGAAATATGGTGGCAAACCGGAACCGGCAAGTGGGTCACTGTCATTCGTCGGTGTTCTTTCTAGTCGGTAGGATGATTTCATTGCCGTTTGCGAACGCGGCGTTAGATTCGCCCTCTATATTCGTTTCGCGGTCATCACGCGGTATCTATATATACACGTATATCTATATATATATATATGCTTAACAGTGTGTTAAGTCATATTCGTACACATTGCAGATATAAATGATGTATGTGTATAACATATTATATATATATATATATATATGTAGAGATACATATATCACGTTATAAAGAGCCGACACTCCGAGTACCACGTTATACGACGGACTGAAAGAAACTGACCAACTGGGAGTCGACAAAGCGGAGATTCCTGGCTCCTTCTCTGACTCCTTCCTCCTCTTCGGAGAGCCTTATGACTGTACAAGCATACCTACTTGCCTGCTTATTTGCCTGACTGCTTGACTACTTGATTGCTTGCTTGCTTGCTTGGTTGCTTGCTTGCTTGCTTGCTTTGTTGCTTGGTTGCTTGGTTGCTTACTTGTTTCCCTACCTTATCCTGCCAACGTCATCGTATAGAATCATCGCCATGGTTCGTCATCTGACCATCTACATTTACTGACGTCATCATCATTCATGGGATGCTGTCATCACACGTACAATTTTTCTAAATCCTGTTTTATTTCTTTTTAACTATATAAGTTTCATTTTGATTACATAGACATATCGACGTCTATTTATTGACGTATTATTGTCTATCTTAAGAGTGATAAAAAATCTTTATCCGAAAGTAAGAAGAAACAGAAAAATTACGAGGATAGAATTATAAGGAAGGAAGAAATTTTTTATTCCTAAATAAAAATTAAGAAAATTATGAACGACAATGGGACTGACACGTAATTTATGTATTGTATTGATTTCTTTTTTCTTCTTTCTCTCTCTCTCTCTCTCTCTCTCTCTCTCTCTCTCTCTCTCTCTCTCTCTCTCTCTCTCTCACTGTGACGTTAGACTAAAAAAAAAAAAAAAAAAAAAAAAAAAAAAAAAAAAAAAAAAAAAAAACGAAAAAAAAAAACAAGAAACAAATGAAAAAAAAAAATCGTGTATTTTAATATGAGACATAACAATGGCGATGAATAATTAATTGTGTTTAGTTTTTTTTTCTATCAGTTAAGTACATTCATGTCCGCCATTACTGTGCTAATTATAATTGGATAGATCATCGATAGAGTAGGATTTCCTGTAACATTCGTTACACGTCTATTCTTTCCGATTATTCACGAAATTAAATATTTCCCATTGTTTCATCACCATCCTTTTATGTTCTCTCTCTTTCTCTCTTTCTTTCTCTCTCTTCCTCTTTCGATCGAAAAGCATTTCCGGTATGACGGTGACAAGGGGCGCCCAAAGGGGGGTTAGGTTGACGTCCCGCGACCTCCTCAAGGTGAACCCGTAAACTCGGTCATCAGCGGCGTAAACTTTGATAATCGTATTTTATTAATGATTACTTTTAAAAATATATATCTTTGTTTTTTAGATTATTATCAATGATTATTAATTAATTTATATGTATATATATATATATATATATATATGTATATATAAATTTATCAAAATATAATTTATATTTTGTATATAATACAAATTTAATATTATTTATTATTATATAACATTATATAATATATAATAATTTATATATTATATAATTTTACATATAAATAAAATATATTATATTATATTATATAAAATAAATTATATAAATCAAGTAAATTTATCATATATATTTCATATACATGTTATATAATTGTGTATAATATATATACATATGTGTGTGTATGTGTGTGTGTGTGTAGAAACATAGATTTATTAATATAAATTAAAATTGATAAATTTTCTTCTTTTCTTTTTTTTTTTTTTTTTCTTCTATTAAGACATTATTTGTAACATTTGGATTTGAATTATTTAATAAATTACGTTTTCTATAATGAACAGTAAAGGAAAAAAATAATTATATATGTACATACAATGATCATGAAAGATAATTCTTTAAAATAATTCAGAAAAAAAGAAAGTTTTAACCATATATATATAGAGTATGTGATAAAAAAGGTTATATATATTTTTTCTTTTTTCTTTTTTTTTATTATATTACACGACTTACAATTAATATATATATATATCTTGTTATATTTAATAATACAAATGTCTACGCCAATGGACATAACATTTGGTTGAGAAACGTAGTGAATGAAAAGAGAATGGTAGGCGCTCGTAAGATTTCGAATGAAATGAAGTTGCGTGAAACGCAAGGATATATATTCTTGTTACCGGCCGGCTTAGATCCCACATGAAAACTTCACACCGTTCGACTACGTCATCGTGCAACTCTTAGCAAAGGTTATTCATTTTGACGTTGGTAACACTGTTCTGGTGATTGTCGGTGAACCTGGCCCAGAAAATAAGCCGGAACTGTCGAGGAATCAATGACCTTGGCACGAGCAATTCTGTCAGGACATGGGCCGATCGAAAGAAGAAAGTTTTTTTTCTCTTTCTCTCTCTCTCTCTTTCTCTCTCTCTCTCTTCACTCGAAGTATTCATTGAAAAATTCCTGCATTAAACTAAAAACAAGACGTTCATCTTTTCTTTTCTTTAATAATTTTTTTTTTCCTTTTTTCTTTTTTTTTTCTACACTTCGAAATCGATTATCGTCGTGTATTTACATATTTAAGCGTGTGCTGTGTGTGTGTGTGTGTGTCATCAAGGTCACAAAGCCGATGTACTTTTATCTACGATTAATTTAATATCTACCGTGATCGGACTGCTTAAAAAAAAAGAAAAATAAATAAATAATTAAAGGTCTCATTTGCAAATCAGACGACAAACATAAATGAGTTTTAAAGAGAATGTATAAAAAAAGAAAAAAAGGAAAAGATTATATTCTTATTGAATACAATAATCACATGATTGGAGACGAGGGACATTTAAAATTGGCGCCATTGAAATTTATTGTTAAAATATGAAAATTTCCATTGGATGATTCATTCATATATATATAATATGTGTACAAATCATAGAAAGTTTTTATGTTTATTCTTTAAAATATAACGTTATATACTTAATAATTATTAATTAAATATAAATATTGAACTAGTTTTCTTTGATAGATTTAATATTGAGCAAGCAAATAATTCTTTGAAATCGTAGATTCTTTCGTGTTCTCCTTTTTCTTCCTCTTTTGGTCTTTCTCTCTCTCTGTCTCTCTGTCTCTTTCTTTTGTACACGCACGTACACACATGCATACATCGTTAATACCTTCTATCACTTTAACCTAAAAAAGATTCGTAGGATCATTAGATATTCGGTATGCATAATATATTTTCGCCGAATAAAATGCGACCTATTTTCCTTGGAGAAATGCAAAATATAAAACTATTCGAACTGTTAAGGTTAGGTTGAATTGTACGAATTTCTTTTCTTTTTTTTCTTTTTGTATTTAAATTTAAGATTTTCAACATTCTTACGAAGTTTTTTATCGTAAAAAAAAAAGTTTTGTATCGATCATCCTAATGATAAGACAAAAATCGCAATCACTTTTATTTATCACTCATAATATTATTATATTTCTAATTTCATTTATTTTACTACAATATTTAAATTATTTTCGAATTTATAAAATATATATTTATACATATATATATATATATATTGCATGAATGCACACGCACTACACACATACACACGTGTATGACAATGAAAGTCGAGAGAGCGAGATAAGAGTGGGAGTGACCGAAGAGTGGGGGAGAGAGTAGGAGGTGGGGGAGAGAGTAGTAGAGGGGGTAGAGAGAGAGAGAGATTGCAGATTTGTAGTAGGTAGATGGCAGTTTGAGCGCTCCTACGAAGTCACGTGTGTTTATAGTTGTAATGATTTTTATTAAAAAACTTTTAAATTATTTATTTTAATAAGATAATATTTAATAGATAAGTTAAAGAAAAATATGAAGAAAATTTGTATTGTTTGTGATAAGGATGGAGCTGTCTATAAATGTCCTACGTGCAGAGATTCATAGTAAGTACTTTTTGAGGTTAACTTTCTTATTTGGTTTCTATTTTCGTCAATTTCTTTACCAAATATTATATATAATATTGAAATTAGTTCATAAATGTTCTAATCTGTTTAGCTGTTCTGTCGTTTGTTGCAAAGAGCACAAAAAAATTGGCTGCATCCTACCAGAACCACAATCGATTGATGCTAATTTAAACATAGATGAAAATGGAAAATATGATTTTCTAACAGAGGACACGGTACCGTTGGAAAAATTAATGAAATTGCGTGAGAGTAAAGAAGTTAAAGACTGTTTAAAAAATCCACACGTGCGTACTATTGTAAATGCGATTTTAAAGGATTCTAATCCAACGAAAGCTATAGCCTTAGCTATGACAGAACCAATATTCGTAGAGCTTGCGGATGCATGTTTAAAAGTGGTAGAAATAAAAGAGAATAAATGACCAATATAATTGAATATTGTGCGCACATACGAGCCATTTGGAATATGAAAACATTTTTGTACACATATTATAGTTATTAGAAAATTTTAATACTGTTATTTTTTTTTTGTTTTTTTTTGTTTTATATAAAAACATAGGAAACGTAGCAGCAGCAGTTTAGCAAGGTCATTGTTAGATAATAATTATTTAATGATTAAGTAATTAGATAGATAAAGTGGTGACATTTATGAAAGCTACAATCCTTAAAAATATACGTAATTGATCCGTTATAAAGTAAACAGATATTAACAAGTACTTTTTATAGGGATATGTCTTGCATTGAAATAAATAATTCAATTTCACATGGTAAATATATATCTGTGCAGACATATCCGAAAGAATTGAAAGATAAAGAAGTAGTAAAAGATGTAAATGTTAAGCGAATAGACTTTCCAAAAAAAAAAAAAAGAAATGAAAAGAAAAAAAAGGAAGGTTAAATTACAATTACAATTCTATATGTTGAGAGTAAAAATTAGAAACGTAACTCTCGAGATTTTGTGGTAATTGCGTTCCATCTATTTCCATTTCTAACGCGTAATATCTCTTTCTAACGTGATGAGCTACCATTTTTGGTTGTCTGTCTCTTGTAAAAATACCTTTTTTATTTCCACCTACTCTGTAATAAGCTAGAAACATATAAAATATTTTTGTATTTATATAAACAATTTGTAATAATATTTTCAAAGTTTTACATTTTTGAAACATTGATTAAAATAAAAAATCTTACTTTGAGCTGTTCGAAAGTCCGCAAAGTTCCAAATAAATTCCCCAATGAAGAAGCCTTCATATCTTAAACGATCGAACGCTTCAAAATGTTTGGAAAACATTTCGGTTTGATATTCTTCGCTCCATATATAGCTAGGTAACTAGAATATTTTGTTTTGTCATAAATATATTTTTTTTATTAATTTTTTTTTATAAATATATATATATATATATATACATACTTAAACCTTTTAATATTTCCAATATTTCTTACCTCGTGTTGACCAGGCAAAGTGTCTGCGCCATATTCGGACATAAGCACAGGTTTATCATATTTCCTGTGCCAAGCTTCGGCCTCGGTAAATACACGATCAATGATCATATCCAATCTACCAGAATTTACATACCACGAATTGTAACGATTAAAACTAATCACGTCCAAATATTGACCAACTTTGTCCTCCTAAATAAATATAAATCTATGAATTATTTTTATCAATTCAATTATGAAATTTCAAAGAAGAAAATAAAATACCTGAACGCTTCTTGCAAGTGCTATGGTAACAGGTCTAGTAGGATCAAGAGCTTTAGTATGATCAGCAATTTGTTTGAAATATTCATCGGCACCTTGTAATTGTGTTCTTGGTTCATTAGCAAGAGACCACATGATAACAGAAGGATGATTTTTATCCCTTCGAACAAGTTCCGACAGGGATGTTTTGTGACGTAAAAGTAAAATAGGTGTGAAGTTTTCTGTGTCGACTGATGGGCACTCGTCGATGATCATGAAACCAAGCCTTGAAAAAGAAAAGAAGAAGAAAAAAAAAAGGAAAAAAAAAAAAATGTTTTCTATTTCCCCAAAATTTATATTAATTTAGGAAAAACAAAAATTAAATCTTTAGATACCTATCAGCCATATCAAGGACTTCATCGCTGTAAGGATAATGACTAGTCCTATAAGAATTAGCACCAACCCATTGTAAAAGTTCATAGTCCCTGATCATAGTAACAAGGTCGAAACCCCGGCCTCGTATAATTGCATCTTCGTGTCTACCGAAACCTCTCATATAAATGGGTTTACCATTCACTAATAAACTCGTATTCGTCCATGACACGGTTCTAATTCCAATAGATAATCTGTAAACGTCTGAACTGGTATCATTTTGTGTTGATAATCTGACCTGCAAATTTACAAAAAAATAATAAATAAAATAAAATAAAATAAAATAAAATAAAAAAAAAAAAATTAAATAAATTCAATTAATTTGATTTTTATATATTTATACTTTAAATATAGTTTTCTTTTTATATATATATTACCTCGAGAGTATAAAGATAACCAGGTGTAGAATTCATGCCTCGCGGCCACCAAAGTTTAGCTTTAGGTACTTTAAGAGTACCAGATAAGTATGTATTGTCTGTCTCCTTTATTACCAAGTTTTCTTCAGTATCATGCAAGGTCACAGTACAGATCGGTATTTCACCTTGGTTTAAACCTGCCGCTTGTATTGTATATTTTATTATACCCATGTCATCTACCACTCCGGTTCTTACAGTTATATCCTTGACGTATACCCGCGGTGTAGTGTACAACAGTACGGATCTACGTATGAAAATATGAATCGTTATCTTTTTTTTTTTTTTTTTTTTTTTTTAACAGTATAATCCTCGAATATTATTTCTAATAAATTATTATTACAACTCCGACGTTGATTAATAAATCAAATATTACAATGATATATTATGAGCATAGAATATTTCATATATAATTGTGATTATAATTATACCTGTGTATACCAGCATAATTGAAAAAATCAAAAGAATAACTTTGAAAGTGTTTCGTTCCGTTATCGGTAATAATGTCGTATATCTTTCCTTGTGGTACACTGGTCTGAAGCAAGGTATTGTCAACCGCAACGGTTATACGATTTTTTAAACCGAAGAACAAGTATTTCGTTATTTCTGCTTCAAACGGAAGATTTCCAATCTCGTGTTCCATAACCAATTCATTGTTGATCCACTAATATAATGATTGTTGTTATAAAGTAAATTTATTTTATAGATTTTTTTGTTGATTGTTAAATAAATATTATAGGCTTACAACTTGTGCGAGATAATTAACAGAACCAAATCTGAGAAAAATTCTTTGAGTTTGCCAGGACCAGGGTATGAAAAATGTACGTTCGTACCAGACAGCACCAATGTAATCCCTAAGTTCTTTGGATGTTGTTATGTCGTTATAGGAAGACGGTACTGGCATTTTAATCAATTCACCAGCCTACATTTAAATTTATTTAAAAAGATTTCAAAAGATTTATTATAAAATAATTGAAATCGACGATCATTAATAATAATAATAATAATAATTATAATAATACCTTTGACAGTGAATCAATGTACCAGAATTCTCTGTAGCCTTTCAAGACGTCATCAGAAGGTGAGGCAATAAAATCCCATAAACCATCAAGCGATTTCACCTGTATCGTTCATTATTAATATAACTCGTATGGATCATAATTTTTTTTTTCTCTTCTTTATATAAAATTAATAATAATTAAATCAATATTTTTGACTTACCTCACGTGATTCACTTTCTCGTGGATAGAGTTGACCAGGAAGTGGTATCGGTTGAATATCCTCCTTTGGTAAAGCTGCGGATTCATTTGGTACTTCAGGTAATTCAAATTCAACCTCAAATTCACCCGATTTAACGCTACCGATTAAGAATACGAACAGCAATAACATTTTCTTAGGCATTTGTGTCTCCTGAAATTATTTGTTTTTATATTAATTTTTATGACGTTGTGTTTTTTTAGAAAATTGACTTTTATAGAAATTATTTCTTTTCTTTTTTTTTTTGTCTTGTTTCCTTTCTTTTCTTTTTTTGTTTTTTTTTTTTTTCCCCCTATTTTAATAAAGATCAATGAATTATAATAGATTATACGATAAGATAGATAGATCATAAATAATAATTATAAATAGATCTAAATATAGATACTTATGTTTATATAAATATATCAATAAAATAAATATCTAATAAATAATATAATTAGAATATATATATATATAATGTATATAAAATATAAATAATTTGTTTAATTCTTTACTCATTTATTACTTTGGTGAGTTAAGTTATATAAACAAAATGATTTTCTCTTATGAATGATTATTGGATGAATGACTTAGTTAAATAACTTTACCAATTGTAGTAAAAAGAAAAAAAAAAGAGAGAAACAAACAAACAAAAAAAATGTACGCGTATTATTCACAGAAGATATCATAATCTTTCGCGTAATGTTTAAAAGGAAAAACTCATGAATTGAATAAAGAAAGAGAACGTTGTAGTATATATGCTTTACTCGACACGTACTATCTTATTCAAATTTGATAAGATAGGCGAGTTCTTTTTTTTTTCTCTCTATCTCTCTTATGAAGTATTCACGAATACTGTTCACTATCACCTGACCAAGACCGGTCTTCTTCCTTCCCTTTCTTTTTTTTTTTCTTTATGGTCAAGAATGCACATTTATACCTCAAGCCATTTCAGTATACTTCACATTTCTCTTTATCTTTATCTCTCTTTATCCTTATCTTTATCTCTCTCTCTCTCTCTCTCTCTCACTCTCTCCCCTCTCTCTCTCACTCTCTCCCCTCTCTCTTTCTGTTTCTTTTTCAATTTTATAAATATTGCAATTTTTAATATTAATATTTGTTTAATTATAAAAAGAGCGACATTAAATAGGTCGATCGGATCATCCAATTTTGACTTTTAATTGTATGAATATAACTTGAGTAGATTTTTATTTATTTATTTATTTATTTATTTATTTATTATTATTATTATCTTTTTTTTTGTAAATAATCTTCGATTATAAAAATCGAAAGATAGATATAAAAAAAAAATCCCCAAGCATCGAGGAAAGATTTAATAAAAACTATATCAAACTTTGTTGTACGAGGAAGATTTTTTACGAACATACGAATACGATTAACATTTACAATATCGTAATTTGTTGGATTCTAGTAACATCTAACGATGCTTATTCGAAGAATTAAGGGCACAGGCCGATACGAGGAAACGATTTGATGCTTTGGGAAGGGAAGTATGCTCTCGTAGGAGGGCACCGTGCCAGGAAGCCGATATTGTCGACGAGACCCTGTAGAGAACGTATAGGGTCTCTATCTCTATTTCTATCTCTCTCTTTCTCTCTCTCTCTCTCTCTCTCTCCTTCTCTCTCTTTCTATCTCTTTCTATCTATCATTTAATCGAATTGTTAACTTTCACTAGAAATCAAGAAAGAATTATAACTTAATCGTTTGTATAGAATTAATTTCAATTGAAATTAATTTTGATGAATCAAATGAAATTTCGAATAATTTATCAATGATTAATTTATTATAGATAATTCATAATTCTTCCTCCACTCAACCTCACCCCATTCCACCCCACCTCCTCATCCTTCCGACCATCAGTATCATACAAATAATCTCAACCAACCAATCACTATCGAATCAAAATCGTTGTATAATCGAGGTCATAGAGAAAATTCATTATCTCTATTCAATGTAAATATTTAAATCCTGTGAGCAAAATGAAAATTTTACAAATAGTTAAAGTAGTAAAGACCAACGATATCCATTAGTAATATTGTTCTTGGTAATGTGCCAATCGATTTTCTGGATGCCAATGTATACAAAAAGATTTTCCTAGAGGCAAATTTTTCACAAAGGGAAAAATTATTGTTTAAAACGTTAAACGTTGATATCTCAACATTATTTATATATCCATTTAAATCAAATAAATCATTTAATATATTCAATGAAAATTTCAAATTTAGAGAAACATTTGTTAGCCCCCAATAGAACATCTTATATCTTTCTCTCTATCTTTAACTTTATCCTTTGTTTCTCTTCTTCATGATCTAAAACTAATAATAAAACGAATGAAAATAACATTAAAAATAACATTTAAAAAAAAAAAAAGAAAAAAAAAACCTACACTGACAGGACATTCATATATCTTTTCTCTCTCTCTCTATTTTTTTTCTATCTCACATACTTTAAAACTTATTAATGCAGCGAATGTAAAAAAAAAAAAGCCAAGACATGAAAGAAAAGTTAGGGTCGTTAACGCGCGTGTTCATATTTCCATGTCGACATGTTTTACTTGCACAGAGAGAGAGAGAAAGAAAGAAAGAGAGAGAGAGAGAGAGAGAGAGAGAGTGTGTGTGTATGTATGTATGTATAGGTATATATGAGTGCTTCCTGAACTGTGACCCGTTCACAATCGTGAACCTAGTTTGATGTCAAACATAAATCATCTTCTCGCCTTTATATACCGCTGGTGTACTATCATATTGAAAAGGATATATCATTTGTCTAGCACTGTTATTATTAATACTTACATAACGATATAAATCTAGAGATACAATCTTACAATTAATGATATATACGCACACATATACACACACATATATATATATATACACAATAGAACATGATAAGGATCAATATATTCTAAATGGATAGATAATATAGAAAAAGATTTTTTTTATTATCATTTCTATGATCACTATCATTAATGAAAGATACAAATCGATGCGATTAAATAATTAAAAAAATAAATAAATAAATAAAAATAAAAAAAAGGAAAATACAAAGAAATTATTCAAAGATTACAAGATACAACATATACATATATATTATATATATATATATATATATATATATATATAATATATGTATATGATTAAAAGCTTTGATTACTTACTTATTGATAAAGAAATTTATCAATCGTTGTCCTTTTCGAAATCCTTAGAAGTAGTTATTCCTTTATCTTCTTATATCAGATATTAATGATTTTCTCTCTCCCTTCCGGAAATAAATGATGACGAGAATAAGATTCGTTTGGTCTTCTCCTTTTCTATTTTTCTCTCTTTCTCTCTTTCTCTCTTTCTCTTTCTCTCTTTTTATCTCTATCTATCTATTTATCTATCTATCTATCTATCTATCTCTTAAATTCTGAACAAATTCAGAGAGACATCGTCGTCGTAATAGTCATAGTCATAGTCGTAATAGTCATAGTCATTTTCTTTATAGTCGTCGTCCTCGTCGTCGTAGTCGTCGTAGTCGTCGTAGCCGTGGTCATCGTCGTCGACGTAGCAGAAGCTTGCCACGTTCTCTCCAGGAGGGATCTTACACCACTAGATCAGAGAATCAGTTACCTATCCCATTTGTGCACTGGGGCTCGCCAGACGGTCGGCCAACTTTTATATACCGGGTGTCTCTCTTTCTATCTCTTTCTTTCTCTCTCTTTCTCTTTCTCTCTTTTTCTCTCTCTGTTTCTCTGTCTCTCTCTCTTTCTCTTTCTCACATATACGTTTACACACACATACATACATCGTTCTCATTTCTACCTGCTATTCCTGCATCCTAATTCTCGCGAAAATCTTATCGCGTGAAACACCTACATACATACCAATTTCTTTGTTTATTTTTTTTTCTTTTTTTTTTTTTCCTAAAAGATCTCTCGATCTTTCTACCTTTCTTTTTGTTTTTTTCTTTTCTTTTTGTTTTTGTATTTGTTTTGTCTTTTTTGTTTGTTCGTCTTTCTTTTCGTCCTTCTTTTTAACACCTCTTCTCATTTTTCTTCTCATCACTTTTCTTCGTTTTTCTTTTTCTTTTTCTTTTCGTATTCCCGCCAAATCGTATCACGTGACATCCGCATAAGCAATTTTTATTTTCGCATAAATCGTATCAATGCTTATAATTTGATATCAATTTCTTTTTTATTTTTTTATTTATTTATTTTGGTTTTTTTCTTTTTGTTATTATTATTTTTCTCTGATTTTCTTTTCTTCTTTTGTTTTCTTTTTTCCTTTTTGATTTTTCTTAAATTGTGGGCCACGATACACCTACATATCGATTTCTTTTTCCCCATATATGCTCGATTTTCTTTCTTTCTTTTTTTCACTCTCTCTCTCTCTCTCTCTCTCTCTTTTAAATTCTCAACAAATTATATGACATGACATGAGTATCATTTATTTTCTTTCCTTTTTTTTTTTTTATATTATCATGATACCTACATACCAATTTCTTTTTTTCTTTTTTACCCTTTCTCTTGTATTCCCGACAAATCATATCATGATTACACTTGGATATCAATTTTTCCATTTCCTTTTTTTTTTTTTTTTTTTTTTATTGTTTTCCTTCTTTATTTATTTTCGTTTGATTTTTTTCAAAGTTAAATTCCGATTTGAATATATTTGTATTGATTAGTAGATAGAATTGTTGCTTCTCTTTCGATAAACACGATCGATCGTGTGTAAACATATATATGTATATATATATATATTTATATATTTTTTTTATCAAATTATCTTTACCAAATGCCTCTTATCTAATTTTGTTTACATTCAATATCTTTTAGGATCAATATTTTTGTCTATTTATTTAATACGATTGAGAGACTTCTTCTTAATATTTATTAACTTGATAAAGATCTCTCAAAGATTATTTATTATTATATAGATATAGAGAGAGACAGATTATTTATATAATTTAATTACTATAATAAATTTTATAGTTGGAATTTTCTCAATAGAAAAAATATTAATCTTATATCTTCAAAAATTCTTTAACACGATCAATCACCTATAAATTTATGTAATATATTTGTATCTTTTATTAATAATATTTCTAAATTGTATTTTCATATAAAATAAGAGACAAAATATAAAAACGTATTGGACGATTCTTTTTCTTTCTAATTTTTTTTTTATCGTATCTGTAAGAAAAAAAAATATATATATATAGGTTATTATATTTATATAGGTTATGTAAATTCGTTTAGGACAATTTTCCCTTACATTCTTATTCTTAAAAATTAAAAAATTATTTCTAAATGAAAAATACAAAAAGATCTCTATAATAAACAGAAAACGAAAGGATATATAAAAGTTTGATCTGTTTGTTACGTAAAATAATGTTACACGGAGACGATGATTTCTCTTTATTTCGTTTTTGTATAAAAAAAAAAAAAAAAAAAAAAAAAAAAAAAGAAATAAAAAAAAATGAAAAAGATTGAATTCTTTCAAATAAGATAACATTGCAATCGATATTGCAAGAAATTAATTTGTATCTCGTTTATATTTCGTATCCTGATGATTAAAGGGGTTATATGAACATTAATTTAAATTTATATATTGCTTCAATGAAAATAAAAAAAAGTCAATTTACGTCATTACTTACGTCAAACATCATACAAGTACAATGATATGTATGACATAATCGAAATCACTTGAATATTTATTAAATTCGTTAAACAAACTTATTTCGAGAAAATAAAGTAATTGTAAAAGAGACAATTTCGATACATAGAAAAATATATAACGGACAATGTTTAGTACTAATTTTTAATCCTATCAGCGCTGTAATCTATTTCCTAGAAATTGTCGGTAATGTAGAATATGATATATAAATGATAACAAAGAATAAAAAAGTTTCATATTAGGAATAATATTTTAATCATTTCTCAGATATGTTTTTACTCTTTAAATATTTTTTTTTCTCCTTTTTTTTTTGTAGCGACTTTAGAAAATATATTCACGATTGATAATAGTTTACATAGTAATTTACAAATTCAAGGAGTTTCTCGCAGTCGATAAAACTGAAGAATGTTCTATAGTTAGTATTTAGAAAATGTTAAATAGGAAACTTACCAACAGATAATTTCGTAGTAACAATTTTTGTTTTGTCTGGTTATTGTTTTGTTTCGTTTTTTATTAAATATCTATAATCTTTTTGAAGATCAAAAATATGAACAATTTTGATTACCAATTGATTACTAATAAATAACGTTACTGATTAATTAATGAAAATTATCATTTTTGTATTTACCAATTTAATTCATTTTTAATCTTATGTTTTATAAAAATAAATTTTGTCGTCAAAATTACATCTACACATTTTTAATAAATAATACGTATTTGAAATATTTAATTTCTAATATCTAATATTTATTATTAATAATTTACATCTTGTTATCACCAGGTGGCGTACCAAGATAATTTTCAATAGTCACGTTTTGAAATTTAATTCTATTCTAATTAATGGACATGAATTGTAAAATTTAACAATTGGTTTGACTATTTTTTTCTTTTCTTTTGTTTTGCTCTAGTATAATAATGACTGTGAGATCGGATTAATTGGTAAAAAGGCGATTGACCCTCGACAGTCAAGGCTACAGAGGTCACCACACTTCGAAACAATCACTGACTTCCGGTGTGTCGTCGCGACTGTCTGTATGAATCATTTTGATACTTCTATATCCAATGTTCTTTATCTAAATATTTTCTCTTTCCTTTTTTTTTCTTTTCGCGTTTATTTATTTATTGTTTTTCTGTTTCTATTTTAAATAACAATTAATAAATAATAATAGTGTTTTAAAGAAATTCTATGTATTGATTTATTTATCGATCGAGTTCTTTTGCATTTATCAAAACCAATATGGAGGATAGGAAAAATTAAATTTGATTAATTTAAAATTACGGAATCGTTTATAAACGTGAAATTAAATATTATCTTCGAATTTAGATCATATAACTAATAAACGAAGGACTGATATGTATGTATGTATGTATCAACAAACATACATACAAATATTAGGCCATAGTTATCAAAGAGTATTAACGTGTATCATAGGTTAGCAATTCGAATCCACGAGAGAAATGAATTCATCGATCACCTTCTTTTTCGTAAAAAATAAATCCTATCCAATTGTGTCCCTCCTTTCGAATTTCTTCCTTTTTTTTTTGTTCTTTTCTTTTCTTTTCTTTCCTTTTCTTTTCCTTTTTTTTTTCTTCTTTCCTTCTTCTTTTTCTTTAAGCAGAAAGCAGAATCTTCTCTATCCATTGTATTTAAGAGTCTTAAGAAATATCTTCCTTTAAGAATTTCTTAGTAAGAATTTCTAAAGAATAATGGAAATATAAAAGAAAGAAAGACAATACCGATCGACAATGTTAAGAAATGATGCGCTGTGGCGCCACTGTCGCCTCCGGTCCTCAACTTCCGGTAGCACCCACTCATCTTTGGCAGGATGAACTCCAGTATGAAGTTATCTTTTAGCCTAACGTACTTTTATCTGTCGGGAAATGGCTGGTCATTGGCCCATGGTCGTTCTTCTTGTCGACACCGAAGGTTTAACGACCACATATTTCTTTCTTTCTTTTTTTTTTTTTTTTTTTTCCAATTATTTATTAACACACATCACGTTGATCGACTGGTTATTATTACATGGACCACAATTGTATGTTCTTTGTATGCAATTGAATGGAAATATTTTTTAATTCGTGTTTTGATACAATGTGTGTATGTATACATATATATATATATATATATATATATATATATATATATATATATACATTAACAAATAAAATTTAACTTTATATTAAATATTTGTATATTGAGAAATATTATTTTTCCGTTTCGAAAAGATGCAATTGAATTTTTTTTTTATCAATATGTCATCTGCTAAAGATCATCTTTAAATTAATCTAGGGACATTTGATTCCTATATATATGATGGTAGCTTATAGTATTTTATTTCTTTAATTAATTCCACGAATTTCATTGGTAAAATCTTATTAGATAATATGCAAAAATGACGAAGCAGAGCATGCGTATGCGTTTGTCTGTCTCTCTCTCTCTCTCTCTCTCTCTCTCTCTCTCTCTCTCTCTCTCTCTCTTTCTATCTCTCTCTCTCTCTCTTTACGTGAGAAAGAAAGAGAGAAAGAGAGAGATAGATAAAACTTTTTATCGACTGACTAATCGCGTGCATAAGGACTGTCTAGTCCCTAGACGAGTAATTTTCAGAAGGGTCGATACGAGTTTAACGTGACCTCTACGAGCAGACGGTACTATATTTATTTCGTAGAATGAAACGTATTAAGAGCGAGTTTATAAAAGAGAAGAGTGAAAAAAAAAAGAGAGAGAGCGAGAGCGAAGGAGAGAAAAAAGTGAGAATTTAATACTGCGATTTAAAAGATAAAAAAGAAAGGAAAAAAGAAAAATCATCCATTGATCGTCGATTAATAAAAAAAATCATTCTAAGATTATCGATTTTCATCAAACTTTCATCATCTTGTAAAAATTGATAATAATATAAATTATTTTTTCTTTATTATTATTAATCATGTAATTCCTACAATTTTCTAGATAATGTTTAATTTTTATTTTTATAATATATTAAAATTTATTAACAAATGTATTAATCATATTTTTAATTTATACTTTTCTTTTCTTTTTTTTTTTAATTTTAATTATAATAAAATAATAATAATAATATTATTATTATTATTATTATTACTTTTTCTTATATAAAATCCTGTAAGAAATATTATAATATAATATAATATAATATAATATAATAAACGATATGAGAGAGAGAGAGAGAGAGAGTGGGTTGAAGAAAGTATTTCCTTATATGGTTTGGAAACTTATAAAGAATCAGGATATTAACAAATGTCCTTGGATACATTGATTGATAGGCTCTCAACGTACATGTAATATCCTTTCGAATGCGTGATGTCGAAGATAAAAGAGTATCGACCTAAAGGAAAACCTATGGCGTCTCATGGAAAGAGAAAGAAAACAGGGTGATGATAGTATTGGTGGCGGTGGTGGTTGTGGCGGTGAAACCAAACACATACAATAAGCAATGAAATTAAATTCATATGAGATTCGTTGACCTCTCTTCCATTATCCCATAAATTATCAATCATATGTCCTTTACATTGCTATTAATTTTTTCTCTTTTCTATTAAAGAAGAGAGAAAATATCATAAAAAAGAAATATCATTTATTGTTTTATTACTTATTATATATAACTTATCAGTACACTTTTATTACATCCATATACTGTAATATAATGATAGCATTATATATATATATATATATATATGTATTTAATTATGGTATAATAATTATTTAAGTTAAACCTTGACAAGAAAGTGAAACCTTCTATAATATGATTTGAAAATTAATTTTACTTGATGAACAAATTAATTATATTTATAAAGAAAAAAGAAGAAGAAAAAATTTAATAAAATGCACAATTAGATAGAATTATGTAACTTAAAAGTTATATGTCACTGAAAAGGATCAATCCTTAAAATGTCGAAGGTCTTACTCGAATTTTGAAAAGAAAGGAATAATAAATTCTAAAAAAAAAAAAAAAAAAAAAAATAATAATAATAATAATAATAATAATGAAAAAAAGAAAATGAAAGAATATTGAAATTTTATTTCTTCCCTGTGTAATCATTACTCAAGCTTCGTTTTGCTTGTTAATATTACATCGTTAGTATCGCAATATACACACATATATGTAATGTGTATATAACCATTTATATTCGTCCGTAGAAAAGATATCAACCAAATACTTGTTCGCCAACGCAGGAAGACGCACCCGCGGTTGCTGAAGCAACAAGAGTGGGTGGTATATAAACGTATGTACGTGTGTGTGTGTGTGTGTGTTTGCAAGATGGTAAAAAAATCATGGTCTGTTAGGTAGGGCATTTAGAGTTTACAGATTAAACCATTTTTCTTTTCTCACGTCCTTCGAGTTGAGAGATATTAATAGGATCGTTATAACTAAGCTAAGATAAAAAAAAAAAAAGGAAAAAAAAGAGAGAAATAATGTATATATATACTTTGATTTTTTTCGAAGAGGAACATATCTTTTTTTTTTTCTTTCTTTTTTCTTCTTGTTATTTTTTCTTTTTTACGTGTTATTCGAAAGGTCAGATTTTTAGATAGAATCTTTATTTCCTCTCATCGATATCTCTTTTACGATTTTTATCTGAACAATTTTGACATAAGCTTTGTAAGGTAAATAAATTTGAAAGAAAAGAAAAAAAAAGAAATGAATATATATATATTATTATTATTATTATTATTATTATAATTAAAATCTCATTTATATTATTTTTGCATTTGTAATTGAGACATGGAATATCAGATTTGAATTTGGCGCTAATTTCAAATGCGACCGCCTCTTTGGTAAGAGAGAGGAACTAGTGGTTAAAAAGGAGACAGGGAAAGTGAGGGAAAAGTATAATCGACAAGGATACGATGCATTATTATCAAATACGATTAATTAATTTATATAGAAATTTTAGATATCATTTAATATGCTTCTTTCTTCTTGTACTTTTTTTTTTCGTTCTTTTTCTTTTTCCTTTTTCCTTTTTTTTTTTTTTTTTGTATAAACATCACCGATCTTTCTGTTTCTTTTAAACATTTAAAATGTTTAAAATGATCGCCGTTCCAATTCCCGTACTCGGAGTTAAGGAGTCGCGGAGATCGCAGGCGGCGCGTGTGGTCGTCCGATTGGTCGAAGACATTAGGAGTGGGGGAACGCAGCAGTGGTCCTCTTAGCACAAGAGCGTCAGTCGCGCGGTACGCGGCGCACGGTCAACATCGGAAGGGGTCTCGTCGCGTGTGCTACTCTTTTATATCTTCTACGTCACTTCGGATCTATTCCACGTACATACATACATACATATATATACACGTACACACGCATAGGACGTATATATGTATATATATATATATGTATACATGACTGCAAATTATACGTTAACATAATAATAATCGTCGACAACTTTCTGATGTAATAATACATGGATTAAAACGTTCGTTTTATCTTTATACTTTAATAATAGTTTATTATTATTCGTACGAAAAATTAAAACGTGACAAAATTGCGAAAAGATAAAAAAGATGATTCCGTTAATAAAATACATCGATCATCTGTATCTCGTGTAGATTAATCCGTGCATATTTTCTGTTTTTTTTTTTTTTTTTTTTTTTGTATGTATATATATATATATAGATATTTTACGTACATACATTTGCTCACCACTGTCCTACGATCGTATGTATTCTGTTTCAATGAGAGAAACGATTTGAAACTTTTTATTTGTTTTTATTTATTCTCTTTTTTTTTTTTTTTTTTTTTTCTTTTTCTTTTTCAATTACCGGCGAACGTGTGTGTGTGTGTGTGTTTAGGCAATCATGAAACGAGGCACGAAGTGAGAACGTCGAAGTCGATGGATTACGAGGTTAGTTATGATTTTATTATTAATAATATCTTCTTCTCATTTATTATTATTATTATTATTATTATTATTATTATTATTATTATAAAGCGTCGTATTTTATTGTTATATTTCTATTTTATTCGTAACGATGTTTATTCAGAAATTCGACGTGAATTTTTTTAAACTTTTTGAAAGTATCCAATGTGAGATCCGATTGTACGAAAAAGAAGATAAGCTACTATCGTTTATGGATTCGTTCAAAACTGGCGCGAAATTCTTTTCAACGCGAAATTCTTTTCAAAAATTTTTTTTCTTTTCTTTTCTTTTTTTTTTTTTTTTCCCCTTTATTACATAGACACGTTCTTTTATCGACACATAGGCTTTATTAAAAGATAATTACGGACGTATATGAGATTCGTTTGTTTGTGATATTTTTTTTCTTTTTCTTCTTCGATGACTTTGAAAATTGAAGAGAAAATAATGTTCGAAATTAATTGTTAAAACAAGAAAGCATTATATCTTATTCTTTTGTTGTCTCTTTCTTATCGTTCATTGGCTTAATCCTTCACCGATTGATTTGTTATATATATATATATATACTTATATTACGATGCTGACGACCTTAACCTAATATTATCGGTTAATAATGGTCGATAAAAGTATATTTTTTTTCTTCCCTTTTTTTTTCCTTTTTTACAATTGTTTAAACACAATCGTCCAAGTTTTCTTTCCGAGAAAATTCTCATTTCTTTTATATATATATATATGGGTATATATGTATGTGTATATAATTCGTCATGGCGGATCATCTTTCTCTTTCTGTTTCTCTCTCTCTCTCTCTCTCCCTCACGCGCTCTCTTTTCGTCGCGTGCGAACGTTTTTGACCGTTACGCCAATTGTCGTTTGTTTAACGGCGTTGATCACGTGATCACAGTTTCGTTTTTCCACGAACGGTTATGTCCAATGAAAAAAAGACCTTGGAAGACGATGTTTTTGGAAATAATTGTAATACGATCTTTTCTCGATGTTTTCAACTCTTTTTTTTTTTTTCATCGAGAAATATTTCAGGATTTGCTAGGTCGGTTACGTTTTTTCTTTTTTTCTTTTATATATATATATATATATGTTATACATGTATGTTCCTTACTTCGTTTATTTCAACGTTCTTTTTGGGGAGGTAGAATTAGTGAGCAGTCTTTTTATATATATATATATATATATATATATATATATATATATATATATATTAACTAGAACGAAACACTGATTTCTCATCGTACATAGGACATTGTCCGTGCTTTTCTTCGTTGGATTAAAAAAAAAAAAAAAAAAACTCGTTCAAACGTTTCGACGAAAGTGAAGATTCTTTAGCAGGATGATGAAAAAGAAAAATTAATATTATGTCTATCGTATATATTTTTATCATATATATATATATATTTTCTTTTTTAATTTATTTATTTATATATTCGTAATATTTATATTTGTCAATTGAATTTTATCGGTGTATTTTTATAATACAAATGATATAACGTGGATATTATATTATTATGATTATACTATATTATTTATTATTACAATGTTACATTTTATATTAATATGACAGATAATACCATGGTATTCTCTATTCTTTCATTTTAATAATAATATATCATTTATACTAATGTAATTATATAACGATCTATTATATAACTAATATTTATCGTGCATTATTAATCTTTAAACATAATCTAACAATTGTTTTTATCTCGAATATTATTGAGATCGTAAATTTACATACGTATGAGGAAAGAAGTATTTTGAGATAAGTAAATAGTCGATTAAATTTGTTTTTGATTTTCGTCTCTTTTTTTTTTTTTCTTTTTTTTTTAATAGACTATTTTTTCAAGTACGTTTGAAAATACGTCCATCGATCTTATTTTTTTAGGGTGGGAAGGGGGCTCAGCGGGAGTGGGGGAGTAAAACTTTTAGCAACTTGTCCTCGTCGAAATTTTTCATCTTGGAAATCCAGATTACAGAGGAGAAAAGGAAGAAGGTGTAAGGGATTGGTTGATGGCGAGGAGGGGTTGGGGATGAAGAAGGGTGAGGCCGACTGAATAATATCCCAGCGTTATCGTCCCCGTAAGATCGGATCTACAAATTACAAAGCTCGTTCGCAACGAGCGGATTACATAAATCTCATTTTCCTTAGCTTCTTCATTTTCTTTTTTCTTTCTTTCATTTTCTTTTTTTTTTTTTTTCTTTTTCTTTTTTCTCTTCTTCTTCTTCTTTTTCTTCGGCCGACGTAACAGAAAAAGGAAAAGAAACGAAGGAATTTTCCCTTGTGCTCTGACTTGCACCATTTCAAATCACATTTTTATCATTGTTTGAATTTGCGCAAGATAGTTTTTTTTTTTTTTTTTTTTTTTTTTTCTCTTTAAAACGCGCCATTTTATTTTCAATCTAACCTTATCTCGGACTTACATTTTTTTTTTATATAGTTAGTATATCAGTTGTTAGTGAGAGATACAAAATGGTTTAAGATATTCCTCTCCAATTTCATATATATAATTATCATGTTTGTATATATCATTATATTTCATTAATAATATCTCAAATGTGTCTTATTATAAAACTAAATGTCGGCCATCTTGTTATCATACTTAAATTGTTACTGTATCTGTTGAGTTTATTTTTCAAAGAGAAAAAAGAAAACGAGGTTGTAGATAACGAGGAATATGATCTTGAATAATTGACAATGAAATCAATTATACCACCTTATAATACGTTCGTTAAATATACGTGTATTATAAAAGGAATCCCATCTTTTTTATCATACTAATATCGTCATACACTTTCGTTCTTTATATATTCATTATCCAATAATAAATAAGAAGAAATATCTTTAGATAATCTTTTTCAATAATTGATTATCATGGATAATCTTTTTTCAAATAATTGATATATTCTTTATATAATATCGTCTCGAATTCGAGGTTAACTTAATAGAAATTCAAATATACGGAATGAGAAGGATATGGTATGAAGGATGTTGGTAGGCATGGAGGGAGGTTGGGTTTGTTCAGTAAAGAGTCGAGTAAGGTTTGGGGTGGGTTAGATGGAGAGGGAGGGATCACCGTGAACTTTGACTTCGGAATTACTTCGTGACTGTCCACGAACGGTTCCGCTTTTGTGACACGACCTTTCTCTCGCAGTTCTCGAAATGACTCAGGTGGATCGTGGAGAGGTGTTGGGAGGGTGGAGAGGGAAATGGGTTGGAATGGGTAGTAGGGTGGCAGGAGAGTAAGAAGGCGTAGAGAGAGAAAGAGAGAATGCACGGAACGTTTGGATTTCTACTTGGAAGGTTTGGTCTTTTCGCTTCGATGAGTTTCTTTCTACCTCATTCTCATCCTCCTCGTTAATTTTCCTCCTTTCTTTCTTTCTAGTCATTTCCTGCCTGATCGATTGATCCAGAAATTATCGTGGGGGGTTTCCTTTTTTTTTTTTTTTTCTTTCTTTCTCTTTATTTTTGTCTCCCTTCACTGCCAGTATCCGAAGAAATTAATTGCCAATTCCAAAGAATTTGTTTTTCCTTCGTTATTCTTTCGTTTTCCTTTGGTTTTCTTATTTCTTATTTTTATAATTGGAAGTTAGATGCCACCTTTTTTTTCTTTTCTTCCGATAATATTCTATATTGAAAATCTTTAGATCGTTATTTTTCTAATCCAACTTTATTTTTAATATTTTTTTTTTCTCTTTTTTAAACATGCTGTTAATATTTCCACATGTTTTTTTCATTTCGTTATATGACGTGCAACAGAACGCCATTTTTCTAACCTAAATTTTACCCTCGAACGTTCAGCTTTGTTTGGATATTTTATCGTAGTTCTTTAGGTATCATCCGTTTTAAATGTTTATTTTCTCTTGTGTGATGGTTCCTATATAATATATATATATATAAAGACGCGCGCGCGTCCGTATATATATATATATATATATATTAAAGTCATTAGATTATATTTTTTTTAACCTAACTTTTTTTTTAATAAGTAAAACATATTTTTTTATTTGAGAAGAATAAAAGAAATAAGAATTCTCATCACCTGTAAAGTGACAGTAATTACGAGAGTGTGTTATCATTAAACGTTGAAGTATTTAACAAAGAAATTGATTATCAAAGTTGACCTGAATAATAATTACACCATGTAAAGCCTCGTTGTGTTTTAGTTCGAAGAAAACTTTTATGCTGTAAACAATAATAATAATAATAATAATAATAATAATAATAATAATAATAATAATAATAATAATAATAATAATAATAATAAACATAGTAAGAATAATAATAATAAAAAATAAATAATATAAAACGTAATAAGAATAATTATTATAATAATAAAGAATATCATCGTAATATATAATCGTATGATCTTTTATTATTAATAATAATGACGTGATCGTATATTCGTTATAATAGTAATTGGAATAATAAACGATCGGTTAAAGTACGAATATGAAATATGTACATGCATATACATACATACATATATATATATATATATATATATATATATATATATATATATATATATATATACATACATATAATATGAAATGGTGGAGGCGTCTTCATTTGGAATATAAAAAAAGGCACAAAGGGAGATAACTAAAAGAAGATATCAGGCTCGTTGGCTCCTCGTCTATTTCATTTATCGCACCATTAGAACGAAGTACTATATACTTCCTACTCTTTGCTGACATAATGACGACGATCACATATCTTTTCCTTTTATTATTTTTCATCTTCTTCTTCTTCTTCTTCTTCTTCTTCTTCTTCTTCTTCTTTTTTATCTATTTGTTTCTTTTCATTTTTTTTTTATTTTTACTATATTTTCCCCCACCTCATCCACATATTTTTGATTTTCTACGAATGTATTCTGAATCATTTTTATTATTCATCCATCCTATGCGTAATCATTTATATATTATATATATATAGTATTTTTTATTATTATAGTATTACTTATACTAATATAATTATATTGTAATATTATTTATTATTATATGTTATATAATATATATATATATAACAGTATCAAAGTGTGAAAATAGAAGTTGAACATTAAAAAGAAAAAAGTTTTAAAGAGCAACGATAAAAATTGAAGAAAAATGAACGTTTATATTAAAACTTAAAGAGATATTTATTTATTTTTATTTCTTTCATTCTTTCTTTCTTTTTTTTTTTTTTTTTTTTTTTTTTTTTTTTTTTTTTTTTTTTTTTTTTTTTAAATATTCTTATCATTCTCGTAAAATATTCGTTATCTTCTCTCCCTCCCCCCTCTCTCTCTCTCTCTCTATAATAAAATTATTTACGAGTAGATTATGTTAGATCCCAAAGGAAATAATTGGCCATATGCCCTAATCGAATTAATAGTTACGATTGAGATAACTTTGAAGTAAGAGAACTCTTATTGATTATCTTCTTTAGAAATGATCTGTTTGGATCGTTTGTAAAAAAAGGAAGAAGAAGAAGAAGAAGAAGAAGAAGAAGATGAAAGATGTTTTCAACATGGCGGGGTATGGTCGTCGTCGTTTTACACAGAGAACAAAGTTTCGATATCGTTGGAGCAAAGAATTCCGGTTATCGAGCCGAAAAAATGAGGTCGAGTGGCGTTGACACGCTCACAAAGATAAATCATCCTCAGTTCTCTTCTAGTTGCGTTTGTTCATCGTCCTTCCGGTTTCCGGTTTCCTGTATGTTCTTTTACACTCTCTTTCTCTCGTTTATATCTTTTCTAACAAGTTTCGATCATTCTCAGTCATCTTCAATGATTTTTGATTAACTTAGATCGTCCTTTAACAAATCTCAATTCATCATCGATTCATCTTTAATAATATAATTCGAATATTTTTCTATTTTACTCTTTGTATATTTTACTTATCATTGTTCAATTTATCCGATTTTCTTTTGTTCCTATTATCATCTTGTCATTGTAATAATTAATTAATATCTGAGAAATTTGTTGTAAAGTTTTATAGAATCTCTTTCTCTGATAAACGAAAAAAAAACAAAAAAAAAAAAAAAAAAAAAACAAAAAAGAGAAAAAAGAAGAAAGAAAATAGAAAAACAAATTTGTAAAATCGTGAAGTGGCGCAAAAGGAAAAAAAAAAAAAAAATACGAGATGAAAGAGTGTAAGTTTAGGGCGAGGGAAGGGGTAAAAAAGATTTGCCAAATTAATGAATCAGTGCTGCCAAAATAAAAACAAAACAAAAAAGGAAAGGAAACTTAAAGTATTGTTCAGTGTTCAGAATTTATTTGCAATTAGGGTAGATCCAAAAGGGGAAAAAAAAAAAAAAAAAAAAAAAAGAAAAAAGGAAGAAAAGAATAGAAAAGAAATGCAAAAAAAAAAGAAAAGGAAAAAAAAGAAAAAGGAGAGTCATTCGTCGAGAAGAATGGCGGCTCTCCTTCTCCTCCCACTCTTACTCTTCCTATTAATTGGCCATTCTCTTTAATTAATCATTCTCATTTGCCTCGAGATGTTAACCCTCGTCAGTCAGTACTAACAGAGATAAAGAACGTTGTGACGCGTAATAGTACTCGTAAAGCGATTGAAAAGTTTCCTTGAGAAACTTGGGTTGATGGTTAGAGGGTGGGAGAGGGAGAGAGAGAGAGAGAGAGAGATAGAGTGAGACAGAGAGGAGCGGGGTGGGGGTGACTAACAACTATTATTCTTTCTTCACGTTGTATCATTCAAGGTCAGGCACGTTATCTGTTCTACTCTTTTTTTTTTTTTCTTCTTTCTTTCTTTTCTTCTTTTTTCCTCCCTTCTCCATCTTTCTCGATTCTCTTTTATCTGAATCGATGTGGATGCATGGGGAGAAATTTTAAACAAACATTAGATTGAAATGACTTCAGCTTTATTGTGCCTTTAATGCTCGTATCGTATAAAAAGGATTAAAAGAAGAAGAAGAAGAAGAAGAAGAAGAAGAAGTGGAAAGAAAAAAATTAGAGTATATAGATAATTGTTAGGAGGAAGGAAGACAAATAAAAAAAAAAGAAAAAAGAAAAGAAAAAGACAAGAAAAAAAAAGTCAATGCAATGTATATGGGTGATGAAGGGTTGGGGGGAGGGGGGAGAGGGATGCTTTCGTAACTACCACGTCATTCTCATTAGTGTTTCTTTAGAAATTCGTCATGGATATATGTCTATACAATGAATATTCTCGTTAATCACTTTTATTATTAATTATTATTAAATCTTTTGTGATTTAATTTTTGTTTAATTTCATTCAATTATTAATTATTAATATATTATATATAAAAATAATATTTTCTATTTTGTATATAGTATATTGATTTGTATATAATATGATAAAAAAAGAATTTCTTTTCAATTTACACAGTTGATTGCAAATAGAGAAAAAGAAGAGGAAAAGAAAAAAATGGCGGATTCAATTCTTTATCACGTAAATAAGAACAAAAGAATAATTAAGTAACAAGAAACAAAAGTGATTCTAATAATACTTGTTTCTCTTCTCATTCATTCATTCATTCATTCATTCATTCATTCATTCATTCATTCATTCATTCACTGTCTTATTTATCTATTTACTTTCTTTCTTTTTTTCTTTCCTTCTTTTTTCTTTTTTTTTTCCTTATAGATCGGCGGATGGACGTGCCAATCGTTGGGAAGTCCGAACTCGGAGGAAAGTACGAAGCCGGAAGGATACGGCGTCGTCGTCGTCGTCGTCTTGATTGTCGTCATTGGCAAAGAGGAAGAAGAAGAAGAAGAGGAGGTGATGGTGATGGCGGTGGTGGTGGAAAGTTGACGGAAGTCGGTAGATACGCGATAAGGAAAAGGAAAAGGGAGAGGAAGAGGAAGAAGAAGAAGTGGCGTGAAGAGGAGTGGTGGACTAAAGGAGGAAAAGAAGAAGAAGAAGAAAAGGAAGAAGAAGAAGAACAGGAACAAGAGAAAGAAGAAATTGGTGTTGCTGGTTTTATTACTGGTGTTGTTACTGATGGTGTTATTGTTGGTAATGGTGGTTGTGCTAATGCTATTGCTAGTTTTGCTCCATCATCATTGTTTCTATTGTGTTGTTAACGATTATCTGCAGGATATCTCGAAATGGATAATAATTTTGTTCGATTGAAAGAATTTCGTTCTTTAATTCGACTATCATCGTCGTGGTCGTCATTGTTATCATCATCATCATCATCATCATCATTGTCATCATCGTCGTTGTCGTTGTCGTCGTCGTCGTCGTCTCACCTCATCCTATTACCACCAATTATATTCTCCTTTATCATATATTCTCTAATAACGATAATTCGACAAAAGATAATATCGTCGTTATTCATCTTCCCTTTTATTATTTGACCCCCCCCCTCTCTCTTTCTCCCTCTCTTTCTCTCGTTCAGATTCTCATTGATATTGAAAACGAACGTAAAAAATACTATAACGACGAATTGTATCTTTTTCTTCAGTTTCTTTTTTCCTCCCCCTACCCATCCCCTCCTACCCATCCCTGAATTCCCTCCTCATTTCCTTCCTCTTCTTCTTTTCTGATCTATCATCTTCTCCTTTATATCCTTACCTCATCATTTTTAACCTACGATAAAATTCTTTACGTTTGAATGAAAAGGAAGAAAAAGAATATAACCGGAGGAAAAGAACTCTCATATTGATACTTTCACCAATCAATCAATCAATGAATCAATCAATCAATCAATCAATCAATCGAGTAATCAATCAACAATCCGGACGCTCTTTTCTTT
>NC_062211.1:2475485-2480485 GCF_912470025.1 Vespa velutina
AAGAGAATGAATTAATTAAACAATCTTGTCATTTTGCTACTCAGTGACGTCTGTCAACAAAGAGAAAAAAAAAAAAGGAGAAAAAGAAATAGAATTAATTAAACAATCTTTCGTTGTTTTACTCTTACCAATGGTTTATTCTGCGAAAGGATAAAAAGGAGAGAAAGAAAAAAAAAATAGAGAGAGAGAGAGAGAGAGAGAGAGAGAGAGAGAGAGAGATATGAAATGAAGATAGATAAATAAGCTGGGAATATTTTTTTCGTAATTCGTTAAAAAAATAAAAATAAAAAAAAAAATCACTTTATTCCTAGCGAGATCTGTCGGCAAAAAGAAAACAATTAGTATTTAATTAAATAATTTTGTAATGTTACTCCTGATGGTATCTGTCAAGAAAACAAAAAACAAAAAAAAATAAATAAATAAATAAAAAAAAGAAAAAGAGGAAAAGAAAATATTGAAAAAGATGACAAAAAAAAAAAAAAAAGAGATTCATTCTATTAGAAAGAGTTTTATTATATTTATTAGTTTTAATCGATTTCCTATCGAAAACGGATGAAGGATAATCGTTTAACTTAAAAAGCATTGCTCTTTCATATATCATTTTTCTCTCTCTCTCTCTCGATCATATTTAACTTGTTCACGTGATATCGATTCGATTCGATGCCTTCCAGACATTATACCTTTCCTTTTTATAAGTGGAATCGACTTTGAATATAATCAAGTTGATGTCAGTTCATATCAAGATTAAATGCGCCGTTAAGGGCCGTAACAAGTTGATCGATTCTGAAACGTTTTATCGATCGATCCTCTCTTCTTTCTTTTCACTTTTTTTCTCTCTCTCTCTCTCTCTCTCTCTCTCTCTTTCTCATTTATCTCAATGTTGAAATGACAGGAAGTTAACGATAAAAATCATCGTATCGTTGAACTCAAAACTGTAATATGTAGTTAGTCGTATTTCGATTTATCGATTTTTTAATATTAACTTTTTAATATGTCAAATTTAATAATTACGTAAATCCAATCGATTCATGAAAATATTATTCCCCTGGGGATTATAATATTTCTTTATAATCGAACGTATGTGAATTGAGAGGAATGTTTCGTTAAGTCATTAATTTTGACGCTATAATATTCATGTCTCGTTTTAAAAGTTCCTCGACGTATCTCTCTCTCTCTCTCTCTCTTTTTTTTATTTCTTTTTTTTTTCGGCGCAGTTAGAATGAAAATTATATTATATTATATGAAAATTGTACTTGTATATAATTATTATTTATTATATACGTATAAGTATAAATAGTATCTATTATACCAAAAAAGATATATATATATATATATATATATATTGTATTATATTATACTATATATACAGAATATACTTTTTATGTGTATAGTATATATAAAAGTTTAACAATGACATAACGTTTATAATTAAATAACAAATTGCTCATAGAAGCCAATAAAAAATGGGCGGATAAAATGAGCAAATATAATAATAAATAAATAAATAAATAAATAAATAAATAAAAAATTATGCACATATAGTATAATTATCTCGTGTCACTTCTTTTTTTTTTCTTTTTTTTTTTTTTTTTTTTTTTTTTTTTTTTTTTTTTTTTTTGTTTTCTCGTATTCTCAAAGCCACAAACAAACATTTTCATTTTCTTCGTTGATTTTTTCGTAGAGTAGAGTTAGCAGCAGCAACAGCTGTAGTAGTAGATAGTAAAGGGAGAGAGAGTAGGGTCGAAGTGTTTGCTTTTAAAAGTGATTCGAATGAGAGGAGGGTAAATTATGGAAATGCAGATGTCCAGCGTATAAACAATATTTATTCGTGGCAAATGTCGACAAAGTTCACAAGAATACACAACTATAACGACGATGACGACGATGACTAGGACAGGGATGATGGTGATGATGATGATGATGAAGGGACTTAATGTAATCCCTTCTAAAAGACTTTTGAATCCCTTTTAAGCGATGTTTCACAAGAATTATCAGCTGCGACAGTTTTTCTTTTTTACTTTCTCTCCCTTTTTTTCCACTTCTTTTCTTTTTTTATTTTTTTTCTTTTTTCTTTTTTTTTTCTTTTTTCATGTCCGATTAAGGGAAACGCCCAGGGAAATACTTTGGTAGGGATTAAAGGTGAAGGGATTAAAGATCTGTGTGTGTATGCGTGTTTTTTTTTTTCTTTTTCTTTTTCTATTTTTATATAAACTTTTCGTGTTACATGTGTGTGTATTGTTTATTATTATATCTAATAATAATGTGATATTTACATACACACACACACACACATATACATATATATATATTTTTTTTTTTTTTCATTTTTTTTTTTGTATGACGTGTATTAGATGACGCAAAACGTATGGAATCCTAAAAATTTGTAAATCTATTTGAAAAAGACCAAAGTAAAGTTAACGATTAAATTGATGCAAAGAAGAAGAGGAAGGAAAAAAGAAAGAAGAAGACGAAGAAGAAGATGAAGAAGAAGTTGTAGTATAGGAGATACCTTTAAACGTTGATGAATCATGCTCTTACTAATCAAACTCAGCTTCCTCGATCGTTTCCATGAATATACTTTGTTCCAAAATGACAGGAAAGTTATTAACTCGATTCGTTTAAAGGAAAGAACAATAATAATAATAATGATGATGATGATGATGATGATGATGATCATTCAGTCGTTAAAAGGATCGAATTTAATTTTAATTCACAAAGAAATTTTTTGAAATAATAAATAAAAATTTTTATTTAAATTATTTTAAAAAAGAAGCAGAAAAAGAAAAAGAACGCGTACACCAAAGTGAAATAAAAAAAAAAAAAGAAAAAAGAAAAAATAAAAATCAAATCTTCGCTCGAGATTGAATAAATTACTGCAAGGTTTTGAATTAAAATTCTTAAATTGTCCGCATTCGAGGAAAGAACAAAGAACAAAGAACAAAGAAAAAGAAAAGAAAGAAAGAAAGAAAGAAAGAAACAAATAAAAAATCAATAAAAAATAAATAAATAAATAAATTCGCTGAGCTTACGTCAGACTCGAATTAGCCATTAAGTTGTCTTCGTGATAGAAGCGCAAGAGAAAAGAAAAAGAGGCGTTCGTTCGAGATCAATTTATGAATTTCCATATATGGATTCAATTTAATTATTAAAACTCTTTTAAAAGATTAAGAACGATCATCGATCATGTTCGAGGAAAATTTTCTATTTTCGTCATCGTCGTCGTCGTCGTCGTCGTCACGACCAATGGCTCTTAGATATTTTATCGAGTACCGGTTGGGGAATGATGAAGAAGTGTTACGGAGGGGAATTTAGACAGGGGGGGGGGGAATTTAGACAAGGGGGGGGGATTTAGACAAGGGGGGGAATTTAGACAAGGGGGGGAATTTAGACAAGGGGGGAATTTAAAAGGAGGGGTTAGGGCTTTAAACGGGTGGGGGGTAGCGACGCAGAGGGATATGGGGTTACTTCGAAACCATTAAGTCGGACATTTATATGCGATCCGGGGTCGTTAACTGCAGGAAGCGCCGGCGCGTACTCACACTAATGCGTCTCCAGTTTGTATTGAGATACGCTAATTCAACTTACTGACACACATACTCATATATATGTACATACGTTCACATATAATATATACATATATATATGTATATATACACACAAAGTGTATAAGCTTTACATGTAAAACGGTGCAAATGCCTGGCACGTGCCGCCTTTACTGTTTTATCGACTATCATTCTTTCGTATGTATTAGATAAACAGGGTAAACATTTTCTAAATTTTTTTTTTTTTTTTTTTTTTTTTTTTTTTATAAGAATAAGAAGCGACATGTTCTTCTTTATCATTCGAAGAAAGAGAGAGAGAGAAATAAAAAGCAAAAAATATAATATATATGTATAAAAGAAAAAAAAATAATAATAATAATTCCAAAAGAATAATATGATTCTTTCTTCCTGTTCTTTTTTTTTTTTTTTTTCTTTTTTGTTTGTCGTTGTATTGTGTTGCGTGCGTGCGTGCACATGTATGTGCATTAATACGTCGACGAGGTCAAGCAACATGAATCATCAATTTTCCACTTCTTCAAAGTCTCCTCTCTCCTATGGCAAAGAGGATCTTATACACCCACTCGAGATCGATCGATCGATCGATCTCACATCATGATAGCTTTCATCATAATATTAATAGTAAAACTTCTAGTTCTTCTATGTTTTTTGCCATTGCTATCATCACCCTCACTTTCACTCCATCATACGTTTACTTCAATCATACTTCATAATTTTACTCTCTTGAAGAGACAACTTTTTCCAATCTTTCTTCTAATGCATTCTAATGAGTTCTATGGAATCACTCGAGAAATAATATAATCAATTATACATACATGCATATATGTATATATATATATATATTTATTTATTTATTTATTTATTTATTTATTTATTTATCGTAAATAATATTCGTATCGATTTTTATTTCTTTCTATTCTAATAGAATTTCTCTTATCATTTATTTCTCTTTCTTTCTCTTTGTGATTTTTTTTTTTTTTTTTTTTTTTTTTTTTTTCTTTATTTCGAGTATAATTTTTCTGATCTTTCATTTCTCTCTCTCTCTCTCTCTCTCTCTCTCTCTCTCTATCTATCTATCTCTCTATCTCTGTCTCTTTCTTTTTCTTTTAGTTTGATATGACTTTTCGAACCTTTTATCTCTATTTTTCTTTCTTTCATTTCAATACAATATATTTTCTCTTTCTCTTTAATTTCAATAAAATCTTTTTAACCTTTTCTTTCTCTGTCTTTCTTTCCTTATCTCATTTCGTTACAATTTTTTTTTTTTAAATCTATTTATCTTTCTCTTTCTCTCTCATCTCTTTACAATTTTTTTTAAGTTTATCTCTCTCTCTCTCTCTCTCTCTCTCTCTCTCTCTCTCTCTAACACGCACACATACTTCCGTACAAAGCTGTTTAGAGCAACGAAAGAAGAAAAGAAAAAAAAAAAGAAAACAGGGA
>NC_062211.1:2485485-2495485 GCF_912470025.1 Vespa velutina
AATAGAAAAAGAGAAAGAGAGAGAAAGAGAGAGGAAGAAAATAAAAATTTCTTATCCTTTTATATAAAAATAATTTTTAGAAAGATATATCTTTACATATATTTGTATAAAAATATATAAAAGATATATATATATATATATATACATATATTTATCCTTGATATTATTATGTATATCACTTATAAATATTACATATATATATATATATATATATATATATATATATATATATAATGATATTCTTGTTTGTTAATCATTTGATATTCTATCTGTTTCATATCATCGAATATAATCTAAAAGAGTGAGAAAGATATATATATATATATATATATATATATACACATACATATATATACTTTCTATTCTACGTGGGCGTGAACAAAGGAAGGAAATCCGTCTTAGGGTTTTTTCAAAGCGACATTAAACATTAAACGGCGATCCCGTTTCTAATGGTTTCTAAATGTCGTCGACTTTTTTTTATACGACAAGACCATAGATTAGAAGATATTTGCGAAAGGGAAAAGAAAAAAGTGAAACGAAAAAAGAAGGAGGGAAGATCCAGATCATTCTTTCTCTCCCTCTCTCTCTCTCTCTCTCTGTCCACTCATTCTTCATCCCCCAATCCCTCCCTCTCTTTTACCATTTCCGTGACCATGTAGACGGTACGTGACGTTCGACCAACTAAAAGATCTTCCGTTCGTGCTTTTTTTGCGAATGATCGATCATCTCTAACATTTTTATATATAATGTATATATTTCTCTCTCTCTCTCTCCCCCTCTCTCTCTCTCTCTCTCTATTTTTTTCTCTCACTCTTGTTCTATCTATTTAAACTTTATCTATCTCTCTCTCTTTCTCTATCATCCTTTTTTCTTTTGGACGAAAGATACGTGATCGAATGGATATCAGTTATTCATGGTTGTCATTATCTTTTCTTCATATTGTCACGTTCCTTTTTTAATTTTTTTTTTTTCTCTTTTTCATTCTTTTTGTTATGCATTCCGATGAACATATAGATTTTATATATACCATATATATATATATATGATCTCATTCTCCTTGTCATTTTAAATGGCGATTAGATTGACCTAATTCATTTTAATGAAATATTTTCATAATTAGTCTAACGAGAGAGAGAGAGAGGGGGGGGGATGAGGGAGGGAGAGAGACTACTGATAACAACGCTTAATTGAACAAAATCGAGATTGCGTGTTGCATAGCAATTTAGCGATTAAATAATAATAAATAAATATATATTTATATTTCTTAATTTTATTTTATTTATGTTGTTTGTTTTTAATTTTCAATTTTTCTTTTTTTTTCTCGTTTCATCTCGTCGTTATTATTTTATTATTATTATTTATTTTTGATAATAATAATAATAATAATAATAATAGTAATAATAATAATAATAATAATAATAATTAATTTTGAAATAATAATGTAATTATTAATGTTGTATTTCATCTCATCATCATCATAATTTTCTTTTATCTAATTTATTTTGATTTCTTTTTTTTTTCTCTTTTCAATTATCTTCTTCTATCCTTTTTTATTCCTTATCCTGTTTTTTCCTTTTTTTTTTTTTTCTTTTTTTCTGTTTTGAACCATTTTTTACTGCATCACTCGATTATAATCGTGAAGGTGAGACGATGGTTCATCGTCGTCAGTCGTCGTCGTCGTCATCAGTATTCATCGTCATCGTCATCGTCGTCTTCAGTAGTCATCGGCATCGTCAATAGTCGCCGTCGTCGTCAGTAGTCATCGTTATCGTCGTCAGTAGTCATCGTCATCGTCGTTGTCGTCGTGTCGACGACCTGTTAGTAACAAAGAACAATGGCGTCCGTCCAGGCACAATTTCTCGCTAATTGCTCGTTCGTAACGCGCGACCGATTGCTCGTCAATTTTATTTCTCTTCATCAAAATGACACGTGGGTTAGCACTCCATGTAACTACGTATTCTATTCCTTCGCATACTATTCCTTTATCTTCTATTTAAAATATACAAAATCATATACATATGTGTATATATATATATATATATATATTTTTTTTTCTTTTCTTTTCGTTAACATTTCGAGAAAAATTCTTTAACCTTACCCTAGTACTATTGCAATTAAATGATAATATATTATAATGCATTGTAACATTGGATCGGATCGAAATAAAAAAACGGAGAGAAAAAAAAAGGAAGTATAATGAAATAAAAAAATAATAATAGGTGTTACATTATTTTGACACGGAATACAATGATAAAATACCGACGCGTTTTATTGGCCGATCTGTATTTTTTTTCTTCTTTCTTTTCTCTCTTTTTTTTTTTTTTTCATTTCATTCCTTTTGAATTAATTGTCTCGGTCGTCATCGTCATGTGTGATGTTCGTTAATTGATTTTCACTCGTCCGACGAAACGTTCAACGATTCGTGATATTTACTCTCTCTCTCTCTCTCTCTCTCTCTCTCTCTCTCTCTCTCTCTCTCTCTCTCTCTCTCTTTCACACACACACACACACACACACACATACACATACCTGCGATTTCATGTACCAAGAATATTCACGCGTAAATCCTTCTCTCTCTCTCTCTCTTTCTTTCTCTCTCTCTCTCTCTCTCTCTCTCTCTCTCTCTCTCTCTCTCCCTTCCCCATCTCACCCTCAACCCTCAACCGAAAAAAAAAAGAAAAAAAAACCCGAAAAATTAATAATTCATTATTCAATAATATCAAACCATTTATATATTTAAAAATGCATCGGGAATACGTATTTATGATCATTCATCATGATTTAAACTTTTATTCGTGTCGTTGGTAAAAAAAAAAAAAAAAAAAAAAAAAAATTCTTTCATTGCGTTAACATTAAACATATTCACGTTCGTCGTACGATCGTTCGTTAATTTCTCTTTCTCCCTTTCACCCCTACTTCCTCCTTTTCTTCTTTTTTTTTTCTACCCCTTTCTCTCTCTCTCTCTCTCTCTTTAATTTTATTTTTAATTCTTACGCCCTCTTACTCTCTCTTTTCTCTCTCTCTCTCTCTCTCTCTCTCGTAGCAGTAATAAATTTTCTTTTCTTTTCTCTAACCTTTATCACTCGTCTCTTTCCAACCCCACCCCCCCTCTTACCCCACCTTCACCCTCATTCCACCCACTCACTCACCCTTTTCTACGCCTCAATCTATTCTTCTTCCTCCTTTCGTTTTTCCTCCTTCGTCCTTCGTCCTTTTTCTCCTCCATCCCTCATCCTTCCTTTCTCCTTCATCCCTCATTCTTCGTTCATCCTCTGTGTCTATCTGGAACACACGCGGCTACCTCGAGGAGGATAAAAAGCGAATTTCTATGGAAATCAGAGTCAGGGTTTCGATGTAAAACTGCTCTTTCGATGCCGTCGGCTACACATACCCTCTCTCTCTCTCTCTCTCTCTCTCTCTCTCTCTCTCTCTCTCTCTCTCCTCTCTCTCTCCCTCTAGATTTCATTCTCTTTCTCTCCGTTCTTCTCTTTTGGATGCATGAGCACGTTGAAAATGTGCATGAAAAGAAAAGAGGTTGAGTTGAGTTCGTGTTGAAGTGGGCACGGAGACGGTCGGTCGGGGTTAGGTGGGAGGGATGGGTGGTTGGGTGGGCGGGATGAGGGACAGAGGGTTAGGCATTTAGGATGAGAAAAGGGAGATGGTGATGGAGATGGTGCTGAAGATATGGCGGTAGAGACGGTGATGATGGTGCGGCGGGAGGGGGAGAGGTAGGATGCAACTGGGATTCAGTTTTTTATTCGCTTTGAAAAATTGCATCCCGTTGCTTTATGGAAATCTTTTTTCCTTTCTTTTTTCTTCTTCTTCTTCTTCTTCTTCTTCTTCTTCTGCTGCTGCTGCTGCTGCTGCTTCTTCTTTTTTTTTCACCCTTCTCTTGAACTTCTTCTTTTTTATTCCACTCACATTCTTCAACCTTTTCTTTTCGATAAGGCCTCCTTGATCTTTTATTCGCCATCTCTCTCTCTCTCTCTCTCTCTCCCTCTCTCACTCTCTCTTTCTCTCTGTCTCTGTCTCTCACACGCTTTCTCACTCTTTGACTCTCTGTATATCTCTTTCACTCATTTCCTTAGCTTTTTTGTTATTTTTTTTTAATCTCTCTCTCTCTCTCTCTCTCCCTCTCTCTGTGTTTTCTCTATCTATCTATATATATACACGAGGATTATTATTTATTAAGATATAATATAAAAACAATAGTAATTACAATTAATTGCAATAATCAATTGATTTGCGTACGAATATAAAGTAATAGAAATTGAATTATAGATTAGAATTATATATATTTTATTTATAATTTGCAATCGTAAGGATTATTAATTTATTATTAAAAGTATGCATTTTAATCGATCTTTTATCGAACGAAGCGAACGATCGAGGAAGTACACGTGGAATGAAAAAAAAAAAAAAAAAAAGAAAAAGAAAAAGAAAAAAAAGGAAAAAAAAAAGTAATTGAATGACGTGAATGGAGGAGGAGGGACCTTTATGCTGACCCTTTTTAGTTCCTACTTTTTCCCCCTTAAGTATTTTCTATCCTCTCCTACCCCCATCCTCCCTCCCACCATCACATTTCCGCCATCCTCGCCCCCCCCCTCCCCCACCCCGTAAACTCAATTTCATTCATACCCTCGGGCACTCTCGTACAACAAATATTTAGACGATTTCTCTTAAAATCTAATGTATAAAGTTTCCAAGAGGGGTTGTAGTTATGTACATATATATATGGTGAATGAGAGAGAGAAAGAGAGACAGAAAGATAGAGAGAGAGAGAGATACTAAGTCTAGTTACTTTTTATAAGAGAGCTTTCCCAGTTAAATGGATACACTCATTCTTTTTCTCTCTTTCTCTCCCTCTTTCTCTCTCTCTCTCTCTCTCTTTCTCTCTCTTTGTGTGTTTGCTTCCTTGGGGTTTCTGTACACAGAGCTTCTTAAAGCACTTCAGGAACGCGTTCTAAGAAGCTTTCGTTCGAAAATTATGCGTGCGACGAAGCATAATGCTTGTGTTCATACTCGAAGTAATTTTACTTCCGTCCATTCAAGGATTTACCTTACATGACAAATTATTCCTTTTTTCTATTTTGTTTCTTAACAGCTTACAATTTATTTATTTATTTCTTTACTTTTTTGTCTTTCTTTCTTTTCGTACGTCTACACGTCATATTTGTACACTTGCATATAGTATTAACACCATTGTGGAACTATTACTCATGGCTACTCACTCATTCTCTTTTTCTCTCTCTCTCTCTCTCTCTCTCCCCTTTTTTTTTTTATGAGCTACCCCCACTCTATCCTTTTCGTGATGACGTCAAAGTCAAAGTAGACACGCGAATAAAGCGATAATCGTGCGTGCAGTATTAACGTTCTCCCATACGATTTAGAAAAACCTCATTGATTTTCAACTTTATTTGAAATAAAGAAAGAATTGGAATGAATTATAAGAATTGTAAGAGAGAGAGAGAGAGAGAGAGAGAGAGAGAGAGAGAAAAGAGAGATATGATAAATGATAATTAAAAGCATAGACATTTAAAAGTATGATTAAATTTTATTTATAAATAAACATTTCAATCTTAATAAAGATAATTAAAAGATAAAGATAATAATGTATGATAAGTGATACGTATATTGTATGGTATAATACGTATATATTATATTTCAGTATTTAATTCACTTTATTTCTGGTGTTTTTTTTTCTTTCTTTTTCTTTTTTTCTTTTTTTTTTTTTTTTTTTTTTTTTTTTTTAAGCTATGTATCATACATTATTAGATATGTATTTACGTGAAACAAAATGGATGCAAAATGAAAAGAACGAAAAGTTGTTATATAACAATTACATTTTTATCTTACAAATGGAATTATATTCGTTAGAAATGAAATCAATGGATTCATTAAAATTTAATAATAAACGCGACGTTAATGGTTTGTTCATAATTTATCTATCAATAAATTTCAAACTAAATTTATGACTAGGCAAATATTAGAGAGACAAAGACAGAGAAGAAAGAGAGAGAGAGAGAGAGAGAGAGAGAGAGAGAAAATGAGAATTAGAATCTGTTGTCACGTATTACGTATTCCATCGAGTATGGGACTATTGATTCTATTCATGGTGACGATTATAAACTTCGATCGATAGGGAAATACTATTACTACTACTATCATTATTATTACTACTACTATTACTGTTAGTTACTGTTACTGCTACTGTTACTGTTAAAACGTACACGTACGTGAATATAACCATCGAGTTATTAACGTTAAAGAAAATACAAATAATTTTCATATCAACTATTAATAACTGAGAAAGAGAGAGAGAGAGAGAGAGAGAGAGAGAGAGAGAGAGAGAGAGAGAGAGAGAGAGAGAGAGAGAGAATATTATATATATATATATATATATATATATATATTCTGCTAGTAACATATTCTATTAGTTACTAGTAATTCTATTAGTATACCATATTATTAGTATATTAACAGAAGTATATTAATTTAATTACATTAATATTGTATGATACTAATATAATTAAATTACATACATACATACATATATATATATATATATATATATATATATATATATCTCATTATATTTAATGTACTAATATATATTAATAAATTACAATAATACAGTATAGTATAGTACGGACTAGATACTAACCTATAATATGCATACATACATATATATAAGTCATATGATATATAGACATTGTATATATGTGAGTTGTGCTTCTCTCTCTCTCTCTCTCTCTCTCTCTCTCTCTCTCTATCTCATTCTCTCTCTCGTTCGACCTTAATCGACGAAACTGGTCTCGAATTGCTGTCGTTCGTGATTACTCTCCCCCTCCAATCCCGATCCTGCATACCTTAAAGGTAAACGTGCCTTCGGGCATCATTAAAGCCAAGTTCTGATTACTTCGGATAGTTGAAAAGATTGCTGTTGCATTCTCTCTCTCTCTCTTTCTCTCTCTCTTTCTCTCTCTCTCTTTCTGTTTCTTTATCTATCTCTTTCTATCTCTCATTCACTAGTAATTTATATCATATCTTTCTCTCTCTTTCTCAATAGCAATTTTTGTCCTCTCTCTCTCTCTCTCTCTCTCATATTCTTTCTTTCTTTATTTCTCTTTATCTTTCTTATAAACGTATACGAATTAGGAACTATATAATTAGAAACTATATTTATCTTTTTCAAATTATTAAACAAAAGAGATAATAATTTCTTCATGAGGAATAGGACAACTTGGTATAATAACATCGTTCTCTTTATCATTCGATCTTTAATGTACGTACGCTTATATATACGTATGTATTGTATGTATGTACATATTCTTGCAAAATTTGTTACATAACTATTGTCTTTATTATTACCTTCGTGTAATTGTTTTTGGAACTACAATATTCCTAGGCATTCATATCGTGAATACACGTGTTACGTGTATAGATTGCTGCGTTTATTTTCTTCTTATTTTTTTACTTTTCTTTATTACTTCCTTTCCTTTTTTTCTTATATTTATGTATGTATTTTATAGCCATTTTTTTTTTTTTTTTTTTTTTTTTAATTGATCTATCTTACGTTCGTTGTTTGCACATATTATTGTACCTTTCTAAAGTGCTTTTTAGGTTAGGTTATCTTACTTCTCTTCCTCTTTTTTCTTTTTCCTTTTTTTTCTTTTTTTTTTTTTTTTTTTTAAATTACTTTTACTTCAAATGACCATTCATATTGAATTTTTTTTAGGTCACTTCTCGTGCCATCTGTCGCTTAATATAAAATTTGCATTTTATAGTTTTTAGGTTAGGTCGTAATATTTTTCTTTTTGTTTGTTTGTTCGTTTGTTTTTTTTTTTTTTATTTTTTTTTATTTTTTTAATCACTTCTACTTTACCACTACTTGACCATTGGAAGTTTTTTAGGTTAGTTTTCGTACTATTTTCTCCTAAGTAATTCACTTGTATAGATTTTAGGTCAAGTAATATTCTTTCTTTCTTTCTTTCTTTCTTTCTTTATTTTTTCCTCCCTTTTAATTTCTTTCACTTCATATGAATTTTTTTTTATTGTTTACGCCACTTGAACTTTTAATTTTACTTCTCGTTTATTACTATTATAAATCATCATCATCATCATCATTTATAATACTATATAATAAAATTACATATAAACATATTACTAATATTATATTAATAAAATAAATATACAATAATAATAACAATAACATAATTATTATATACAATTATTATTAGCAAATAATTCTAAAGATAATTAAAATATATTACAACATTATTATTATTATTATTATCATTAACATTAAACAGATATGCCATTAAATAAAATATTATGAAATAAAACAATCGTATTAAACGTAATATAACAAATGATTAATTAAATTCGATATGTCAGTAATAAATAAATGTACGTTTGAACATGTGTATGTATATGTGTGTACGCACGTATGTGTCATCGTTCGCGTCGTACGCGCGTGAACGTTTCTTTTGAGATGAGTCCTACTCTCTTCACGAAATGACTATACGAAATGGAATTTACGTCTCTTGGCTCTCGACTCTCGAGTGTTCATATTTTTTCGGGGGATGAGACGACAGATCACCGTCCACCATATCAACCCCGACTGTGTGTTATTACTCCGACTCTGACTCCGACTCCGACTCCTTAATTCAATAGCTAGCCGAAAGTTGTCTCTCTACAATCGATAAAACGAAGAAAGAGAGAAAGAGACAGACGAATAGACAGACAGACGACGAGAGAGAGAGAGAGAGAGAGGAAAATAAGCCGGATGTTTCATGAGTCACGTCCGATCGATTCGTTTCCACGTGCGGTTGCTATATACATATATATATATATATAGTAAGTATATATATATATGTATGTATGTATTTTGTATATGAAAATATATATATGCATGTATGTATATATATATATATATATAAATATATATACACATAAATGTATTTCCTTCATATTTTATGTACGCTTAATTATCATCATCATCATCATCATCATCATCATCATCATCATCTTTATCATTATTGTCATAATTATTATAATTATTTTCTTTTTTGTGATACACTTTTTTATTTGTAACTTTTTGTTTTCTTTTTCCCTTTTTTTTTTCTTTCGTTTTTGTTTTTGTTTTTGTTTCGCGGTAATCCATCGATCGGACTTTTTTTTTTTTTTTTTGTTTTTTCTTGTTCTTTTTTTTTTTTCTTGGGACATAAAAATTACGTTCGGGACGATTTCTTTGAATTTCTTTCGAATCATTGGATTGTGTTTCGCGCCATTCATCAGTAAAGCAAAGTATCATTGATCGTGTGTATGGTTTTTTGTTTGTCCTCTGTTGTGTGTGCATGTGTGTGTGTGTGTTTGTTTGTTATTTATAACTATAGAATGTGGATTCGAAAAAGAATTTAACTATAATTAATTATGTATATACGTATATATATATATATATATATATATATATATATAATAAAATAAATTAAAATAATATATATGTATATATATCTTTCTCTTTCTATCATCTGATTTTTATTTGTAGTTTCATCTTTCTTTTTTTCTTTTTTTTTTTTTTCTTTTTTCTTTCTTTTCATTTTTCATCTTTATCATCAGAGAGCATATATATGTATTTGCGTATAAACTTACATATACATGCACACGTACATACATACGTACATACATACATATACTTTTTCCGTACATGAAACATGACACACACTTTCAATTGTTATTTCGCACTTTCGTTTAGTTATTTTGCAAAATGCATTGCGTAGGAACGAAACAAACAAATAGAAAAAACACAAAAAATGGAAAAAAAAATGAAAAAAAGAATGAGACAATGAAGAAAAAAAAAAGAAAGGAGATGAAAAAAAAATGGAAAAAAAAATACAGAGGGACAGAGAGAGAGAGAGAGAGAGAGAGAATTGCGGGGGTCGGAGAAGTGGTGGGGGTAGAGGAAGAGAGGAAAAATTTACGGCACATAAAGTGTCAG
>NC_062211.1:2502985-2522985 GCF_912470025.1 Vespa velutina
TATTAATTCACTATAGTTCTCCATTCTCACGCTTATTTCTCTCTCTCTCTCTCTCTCTCTCTCTCTATCTATCTATCTCTATTTATCTATTTCTCTCTTCCTTTTGTCGGAAATTTCTTCCTTCTCGTTGTTATTATTCATTTAAATAATTAATGTATCGATTTTCATTGAGAACCATTGATTCTTTGTCCTCTTTTTTTTTTTTGTATCTCTCGACACGGCTTAAATATATCATTCCATTCATTGTTACGTGTATTATTAACAAATAACTGCAGTTAAGATTGAATGTTATGTGTCTCGTTAGAATCACACGATTCAATATAACGATCGTCTTCCGGTACTCCAGGGAGATATTTCAACGACGCCGGATGTTTCGAATTTCGCGGCTATTTCGCATAGGTATGATAACCACAGACCGATTCCTGGAAGATTGAACGTTGGTAGAACACATATACAGATTATATTCTACATACGCGTTTTAACAGAAAGACCGAAACACAGGGAGATAGAGAATGAGAATGAGATAGAGATAGAGATAGAGATAAAGTGAGAGAAACAGAAAGAGAGAGAGAGAGAGAGAGAGAATACGAGAATGACGCATTTCCGCATTTCGAGACCGAGACGGGCGGAAATTCTTTAGTAAATTCGGCACGTGTACATCTGCATTTCCGGTCGGGAGGGGGACCCACCTGCTTTTCTCTATTCGTTGCGAACAAAAAAAGTAAAATAAAAAAAAATGTATCTGTGCGTATGTGTGTCTCTGTGCGTGTGCGTGTGCGTGTGCGTGTGCGTGTGCGTGCGTGTGTATGTGTGTGTATGCGTGTGAAAATAATGAAATATCGTTTTATTAGATCAATTTGAATTTAACGCCACTGTTGGAAATTATTTTATATAAATAATAATAATAATAATAATAATAATAATAATAATAATAATAATAATAATAATAATAGGGATATTACGATATTTCTTTTACATATAATATTTTTATTTAGATATAATAATTTATATTTAAATATAATATTGTAGTATGGTATTATTAGATCGATCGGATAAGACAAATTTTTATTCCACCGATAATTAATATATTTAATTTGGTTTTATAATAATATTTTCTTTGATTAGCAGATTAATTTCTTGTAATATTTAAATTATTACGTACATTTTATTAACTTATATATATATATATATTAATATTATAATATATATTAATAATAATAATAATAATAATAATAATAATAATATAACGGGTGTACGAGTTTAGATCAAGACATTTTTATGAACGTAAATTCCATTGAAAAGCAAAACGAAAAAAAAAGAAAAGAAAAGAAAAGAAAAGAAAAGAGAGAGAGAGAGAGAGAAAAAAAGGATTACTGATAAATCAGTGTTTTTCAATTCGAATTGAAATTAATTAATATCTATAAAAAAAAAAAAAAAAGTCTCCTCTCGAAAGTAATATACTCACATTTACGCATGATTTATCAAAAATCATTTATAGGAATGATTTTTATTTCTCTTTTTTTCTCGCTCAAATACACACATACATACACACGTATGCAAACGGCACACATTTTTTTTTTCTTTAATCTCTCTCTCTCTCTCTCTCTCTCTCTCTCTCTCTCTCTCTCTCTCTCTCTCAGTGTCAAATAAACGATTAATGATTTAAAAAAAAAAAAAAAAAAAAAGAAGAGAGAAAAAGAAAAATAGACACCATCAATAATAACGCGCGATTATCGAATCTCGTTATTTTCCCAAAAGTACGATAAAGCTGGCAAACAAGAGAGAAAGAAAAAGAGAGATAGAGAGAGAGAGAGAGAGAGAGAGAGAGAGAGAGAGTCGATTAATAATTGTTTTATATACTAACACAAATTACAAACGCAAATGCATGAATTTAAACCTCGGTCTCACCGAAAATTTGTTTTCCTCCGGTTAATCCAAAACTATCATTATAATTCTCCAATTAGATTTTAATGTTTCATTTAATGAATTATATTCGTACGTAAATGAGAGGAAATATATATATATATATATATATATATATATATATAATATATATGCACGTACATATGTGTGTACGTTCGCATAAGTTCGTTTACTATCATGAGTTTCCCACGATCTTCTAACGTTTCCGGATATATAATGTTTCTTCGACCATAAATAGAGCCTGATTCATTTATCTATTTCGAATAGAAGCTATGAAAGCTTTAACGTTCGTACTACGATGCCGCTTTATATTTATAAAGAAAGAAAAAGAAAAAGAAAAAAAGAAAAAAAAAAAAAAAAGAAAAAAGAAAATATAACATTAAATTCTAACAATTATTTATTAATTATAATATCAATGATTCTTATTAATTTTCAATTATAATCGTTGCTTATTTTGTACTAGTTAATTGATATTATATATAGTCGTCATGATCTATTTATATATATATATATATAAAGTATATAAAGTATATTTTGTTATTATTGTATTGCAATAATTAATTGTAAAAAAAAAAAAAAAAAAAAAAAAAAAAGAAAAGAAAAAAAATAAAATAAAATATTAATATTAAATCTATATATTTGTATTACAATAATTTAGGATTATTGTATACTATTTTAATATTATATATTATTATTAATATTATTGATTATTATTAGAATTTTCTAATTTCAGTATTTTTTTTTTTTTCTTTTTTATATATATATATTTGGATTAATGTGATATTACAGTAATAGAAGACAATAGTTTTCGGTAGAAATTTTTTTTTAAACTAAAGTCTCATTCTCTCTCATTCTTCATTTCTTTTCTCTTTCTATTATTTTCTTTTTATTTTATTATTTATGTATATGCCCGTGCGTGCATTTATCTCCTTCTCTCTCTCTCTCTCTCTCTCTCTCTCTCTCTCTCCCTCTTCTTTCTATTATTTTCTTTTTATTTTATTATTCATGCGTGTGTGCGTGCGTTGGTGTATTTATCTATCTCTCTTTTTCTTCCTTTCTTTCTCTTTATTCTTTTCTTTTATTTCTCTCTCTCTCTCTCTTTCTCTTTCTCTTTCTTTCTCCCTTTTTTAATTTTTTTTCTTTCTCTTTTTCTCTGAGTAAATTCCGTACGAACTGAATGGTGAAAGAGACAGAGAGAGTGAGAGAGATAGAGAGAGCCTATTTAACGAGTATGTTAGGGCTTAGGGTGTGGTCGCGGCGCACCCTCGACTTCTCTAGTCTCCTCGTCGTCAATTCGCTTTGCCCTTTCGTATCTCGCTCGATCGCTGACGACAACGACGACTTAGTTCGACTAAAACGATTTTCTCGTTCCTTATTTTCTACATTCTGAGTTCGCACGTATACATATTTTTCTCTCATTCTCGAAGAACAATTCGAAAGTATACGATGAAATGAATAAAAGGAAAAAAAAAAAAAAGAAAAAAAAAAAAAAGAAAAAGAAAAAGAAAAAATAGAAAAATATAAGAGGGAGGAAAAAGGAAAGGCTATGAGGAGGTGAATGGGGGAAGAAAAATTCTGAAAGGGTAAAGTAAAAATCGATATTAAAATAAAAACTAAGTACGAAAGTGAGAGAGATGGAAGAAGACAAATGGGACAAGGTGGGTGGTTGGGGAGGGGGGGGAAGAAATAAATATCAAGGAGAGAGAAATAAATATCTAGGGGAATAATTGAAGGGAATTATTGAAAATTATCTTTAGGGTTAAAATGGATGGCAAGAAATTGTCGAAGTAAACATGGAGAAAAATATTGTCGGAATTTATGGGAAATAAAGAGAGAGAGAGAGAGAGAGAGAGAGAGGGAGAGAAATAATGGGATAAACATAAAAAAAAAAAACAAGGAAAAAAAAATTGAAGGACTGGGATTGTCAGGATAAATAAAAAAAAGAATTATCGAAATGAATTGTCGTGGAAGAAAAATAAAAAATGAAAAGGAAATATTAGCGGAATGAATGAAAAATTATGAGTGGAGATTAAAAAAAAAAAAAAAAAAAAAATTGAGAGAAATCAATAGCAAAAAAGAAAAAAAAAAAAATGGAAAAAAAATTCGAGAGAAATCGAGAAGGAATAAAATCCGTGGAGGGAACAAAAAGGAAAAGAAATTATTCGGAATACAGAGCGAAAAACAGATTTTGTGCGAAATAAAAAGAGATAAAAAGAAGAAAAAAAAAAAAAAAAGGAAAAGAAAGAAAGAAAAAAAAATGAAATGGATCCGAATAAAAACGGGGGAAACGAATTAAATTAACGGAATGAACGGTATAAACGAAACAAAAAAAAAAAAAAAAAAAAAGAAAAAAAAGAAAAAGAAAGAAAAAAAAATATTTGACGGACTCAGATTTTTAATTCTGTAACTTTCCAAAAATTATTATTGTAGAAAGTAACATTTTTGAAAGATTGATTATTTGTTCCTTTTATAATTCCCTAATTTTTCTTTTTCTTTCTTTTTTTGTTTCGATCTTTCGATCTTTTTGATTTTTCTTACCCTTTCTTTATTTTTTATTATTTTTTTTTTCTTTCTATTTTTTTTTCCCCCTCTCTTTTTTTAATCTTTCCCAACGGAAACGTTACGTTTCTTTTGTCAAGGATTTAAAGGATTCGCAGAGATAACGCGAGTATCGCCCATGTGGGACACAAATTAAGCCGCTTTTCGTCCTTTACGCGGCTTGACTTTATCCTTTTCATAATCTTCTTTTTTGTTGCTTTTTCTTTTTCTCTCTCTCTCTCTCTCTTTTTTTTTCTTCCTCTACCCTTTTTTTCCCTCACCCTTCGTCGACCGGCCAGCGAGCGTTAATTTTATCGTGATCTTTCAGCGAAAAATCGAATATACATATATATATATATATATACCATTTTTTTGTTTCTTTCTTTTTATTATTATTATTTTTTTTTCTTTTTATTATTTTGATTATTTTCCTTTTTATTTATTTATCATCGACAAAATTAAATTTCTTATAATAAAAAGAAGAAAAAAAAAAAAAAAAAGAAAAACGAACGAATCGACGATATTTGTGCGATCTATAAATCGATCGATTTAGAATTAATTAATAATAGATCAGACCGATATTAGTGGATCAATCGATTCTATTTCACATGGGATGCATTCATTGTACGATACACCAGAGTTACATTCCTTTATAAATAGTTAATTTCTTTCTCTCTCTCTTTCTCTCTCTCACTCTTCTTTTTTTCCATCGTTTTATGGCAAGACACGTTCCTTCGATTGATTAACTACGTACTTACATGTAACCCACTTTTAACTTACCTTTTAGGTATAACACCTTTATTGTAATGCTTTATTCAATAGAAAAAAAAAAATATATGTACATACACACACACATACATAAAAGATAAACGAAGGAATGTGAAAAAGAAAATATATGTATATAGGTAAGATGAACGAAGAAATAACAATCACATAGACACAAGAATAATACTTGTATATATATGTGTGTATATATATATATATGTATATGTATAAAAAAATCTAATGTTCCAACGAGACGCCATCTTTTTTTGTTTCTTTTTTTTTTTTTTTTTTTTCTAAGAAGACATATTTTCTTCCATCGTTGAAACGCAACTACGCGGATAATACCGTATAAGTCAAATGAATCACAATTCCATAGCGACGTAACCTAAAAATAAATAAATAAATAAAAGGAAAAAAGAAAAGAAAAATAAAAGGGGACATCTCTATTTTTTTTTTTTTTTCTTTATTCAGAAATTCATTGAAGAAATAGTTACGATATAGATGCGAATAAATTAATAAATTAATGAATGAAGACTTATATGAATCATAAATCTCAGCGACATAACCTAAAAAAAAAAAAAAAAAAAAAAAAAAAAAAAAAAAAAAAAAAAAAAGGAAGAAAGAAAAAAGAAATAAGAATAAAAAGAAAATAAAAGAGAATAAAACATTAATACAATACATTCCTTCTATATTACAGAAATTCAATAAAATGTTTATGGTATCGATACAAGGGGGAAATGAAAAAGTAATAAATAAATAAATAAATAAGAACTTGAATGAATCATAAATCTCAGCGACGTAACCTATAAAGAAAAAGAAGAAGAAGAAAAAAAAAAAAAAGAAAAATGAAGAGAAGAAACAATGGTACACGTTTCTCTCGATGCAGAAATTCAATGAAATTACGACTTTACGGTGCGCTAAAAAAAAAAAAAAAAAAAAAAAAAAAAAAAAGAAAAAAAAAAAAATAAAGAAATAAATAAGAATTTAAATGAATTATAAATTTAATTGACATAACCTGAAAGAAGAAAAAGAAAATAATTTCTCTTTCTCTTTTTCGCACAATCTCTCTCTCTCTCTCTCTCTCGCTTTTTTTTTCTTAAAAAATTATTTGGCAATAAAAATAGTATTCCAATCACGTACAAAGTTTGATACTCTTTGAACACCGTAAAACTTCTGTATTACTTTCTCTCTCTCCCTCTTACTCTTTCCTTTTTCTTTCTCTCCAATTCTAACTCTGTGAATGTAGCAAAAGTTTTCCTGTATTACCTTCTCACTTTCTTTTTTATATTTTTTTCCTCTCCCACTCTCCCTCTCCCCCTCTCTCTCTCTCTCTCTCTCTCTCTGTCCTTATCTTTATCTCTATTTCTATCTCTATCTCTCTCGCTTTAACTAGTCTCTTCGGAGTTACCATCGGCACACATATTCTTGGTTTTACGTTGCTCTAACTTTATCCTTAAAAGCGTCCTTGGAAAACTTGATAGTTGGATCAAATGCCAAGCACGATTTTTCCCCTCTTTATTCCCGATCGACGATGACAATCAGAAGTGGTGAGCGTGTCAGGGGGTTGGAGAAGGGTATTGGTGGTGAGGAGTGTAAGGTTGACGGTAATGGCTGGAAACGATGCGTAGAGATAGGAGTGAGGGGTTGTGTGGATGGATTGACGTGAAGAGAGGTAAGGTGAGGTGTGATAAGGAAGATCCTATGGGACCTCTTTGGGATACTCTTAACAATGGATGCAGGGACGATGGTCCATTGGGAAAAAAAGAGAAATAGTTAAGAGATGGATAAGAAAAAGAGAGAGGGGGGGGGGGGGGGGTGAGAAAAAAGGACGTCGAGATGAAATGGAAAAACGATTTTTAGAATCTTCTTTGAGTTGATACTAAAAGATGTAAGATAAATAAAATTTATTTATTTCTTTCAAATATGATTTCTCTATGTAAAGAAAAGAAAAGATGAAAGAAAAAATTCTCTTCTTCTTTTTTTTTCTTGTTTTTTTATTCTTCTTCTTTTTATTATTTTTTTTTATTTTTTTCTCTCTCTCTCTCTCTCTCTCTCTCTCTCTCTCTCTCTCTTACATTTCTTTGTTTTTCTTTTTCATTTCCCATCTTTTCTCTTTTTCCCGACTTTTTTTTTTTTATCCTCCTTATTTCCCGTTCGTTCTTTTTTTTTTTTTTCTTTGTTTTTTTTGTTTGTTTGCATATATATGTTTGTTCGTATGCGTTTCCATTTTACCTCTTTCTTTTCCCTCTTTATTTTTAAGATAAAGAAATCTTTACGAATTCGAAAGGAAATTCGATTAGACTTGTAATAATGTACATGCGTATTCAACTCCATTTTCTGTTCCGCAACAAAATTATCCGTCTAGACGAAGATAGACGGAGAAAGAAAGAGAGACAGAGAGAATGAGAGACAGAGAAAGAGAGAAACAAAGAAAGAGAAAGATAGAAAGTAAGTGAGAAAAAGAGAGACAGAGCGGAATTTCATTTCTCGACGGACTTGGAAGGGTCGTTTATGCTCGGTAAAAGGAAATAACTGAATTTCCCTTTTCTCGCAATTGCAATTTGTTCGTCTCAGTATATATATATATATATATATATATATATATATATATATATATATATACACACACATGTATGGTTAATCCTGCCCGATTCCCAGCCCTTCCCCCCATCCTATCCAAAAGAAAATGGCGAAAGGATGCGACTAGCCGACGGCGATTTGGATCGTAAATTTTAACGCGCTCGTGTGATTCTCCTCCTATCTTTGGCATCCTTGCAGAATAATTGTTCTCGAGAGTTAAAATAAAAAAAGGGATGAAGGGGGAAGGGGATAGGGGGAAAAAAAGAATAAATAGAGTAGGAATTGGAAAGGAAGAGAAAACGAAATAGAAGGGGGAGAAAAAAAAAAGAAAGAAATAGGGAATTAATGGAACGAGAACTCTAAAATACGGCGTGACGAGAATTAACTCGCTTTAAACGATCCACGTTATCTGTCGCGCAATGCGAACAAATTTCCCTTATCGTTTGATTAACAACGCACGACCGTAATGTTCTCTTTAATTTATTTGTTCCTTTTTTTTTTTTTTTTCTTTTTACTTTTATTTTGTTATTTCCTTTTTTTTTCCCCCTGCTTCAAGCATTTCCAGACGATTATTATTATTATTTTGTTTTTAAATTAATCGAACGACTATCGATGAAAATTTTTTTACGAGCTTTATTAATTCTTAACCTTCGCCATTTTGTAAATCGCTCGTCGAAAAGAATGATTAAAATTAATCATCGATCTAATCGTAATTCGTGATATTATTAAAATTTTTCTATAATATCGAATTTGTCCTATGAACGATTTGTATTTTATATAAAATAATATTATATTATATATAATACGTATACTGATATATAGTGATATAACCTAAGTAATATATATATATATATATGTATATACTAAATATATATACTAAATAATAAATGATATAATAGTATTACAATTTTTACGTATCAATCAATCCAATATTCTTAGAAGTCTAAAAGTTATTTAGATTTATTCTACCCTAGTTCAACCATTTAGCAAGTTTGATCTTAACTTAAACTAAAATACCCTGTAGGAACAGTAGTAGCAGTAACAGCAGTAGCAGTACCAGAAGCAACAGCAGCAGCAGCAGCTGTAGTAGTAATAGTAATAGATTAGTTAGTTTCAAATAACTTCCTAGAAGTCAGACGTGATAAGACATAAGATGTGATTACCAAATACACAGAAAATTCAATTATTACAGATAAGTTAGAATAGAATACAATCTTGTGTTTTGACAGAGTTGATATTAGTAAAATCTCTACAGTATAGTAATTATAGTAATAGTACATAACAATAGTATTGGATTGGTCAAAAGTTCTTTAACGTTATAGTTCACCAATCTGAAAAACAGAAAAAAAAAACAAAAAAAAATAAAAAATAATAGGTTAGCTTAAAAGTTTTTATAAATAACATTTTTTTAAATAATTTATCAACAGTAGGTAAAACAGGGTGTGTCGAATGTTTCTAAATTTGTAATTTAACGCTCTAAAAAAAAAAAAAAAAAAAGAAAAAATAAATAAACGAAAGATTAATATTAAAGCTTTTATTTATTTATTTTTTTTTTTCTTTCATATTATTAATAAAATAATTTATCAATGGTCGGTAATACAGAGCAGATCTAAATTTTCTAGACTCTGAATGATGATATGAGAAAGAAAAAAGATTAATCCAAAAGTTCCTTTTTTTTTTCTCTCTTCATAATGTTAATAAATTAATTTACCTACGATAGGTAATACATAAATACATAGGGTGGGTCGAAAATTTTTTTATTTTCAATTCAACTTGTAATTTGACAATGTGAAAAAAAGAAAACGAAACAAAAGATCATTTTAATAAGATCTCTCTTTTTCTCTCTTTCTCTCTCTCCCTCTCATTAACAATCAGAAGATATCGTTAAAAAAATCACTTGATATATAATATTTTTTGATATCCAACAAATAGATACTGATTAAAAGAGTTCGGACAATTCTCGAAACAGTTGACACAATGGCTAATACACCCATGTCAGGGTGTCCTTCAGTTAGTCGAGCCTCTTTCGACTGGTCTTCAATTAAGTCTATCTTCGTTTACATCCTCGTCCCTCATACCACCCCCCGTTTATCCCTCACGCCCCTCACATACCTTACCCCACACTTATCATCCCCCTTCTGTCTCTTGTTAGCTCCACTCCTCTACTTAATTACCGTCGCATTTGATGCATACATACGTATGCGGGATAACAGCGGACTATATCTCAGTAATTGTGTGCTACATAGTTCTCTGGTACTGTATTACTAGAGTAATTCGTACATAGACTTCCACAACATGGATTAACATTTTAGGGTGATTATATTTCATCCCTTCATTTACATCACGTTGTATAAATTTTCATAACAATATTTTGTTGTTAAAATATTACAGCTTACTGTTGGGATATTTTTTGCGAATTGTAATATTAACTTATTCTGCAATTAAAAAGTTAAAAAAAAGGAACAAAAAAAGTCGATCTTACCGAAACATTTTTATGCGAAAGTATTGTTCATCCAGAACTTTAAACATTGTTGTTTCTTTTCTCCAAAAACTATGTTTTAATTTTTTTCTCTCGATTTATACAAAACAATAATAACATAATTTAATATTAAATTCTTCTAATTTTTTTCTTTAATAATTTTTGATCGGTCGATTGTCAATGATTTTAATCAATCGATCAATTATATCGATGATACTGATTGGTTGATCGTTAATTTTTTAATGGCCGCCAGCTGCCATCTTTCTTTCGGTCACGTGTCGCCATATTTGTTTTTGCAACCATGCAAATAACTCAACCATCATTTCTTCCACAACACAAACAGACACACACCATACACACACACGCTCGCACACGCATTATTTTGCATCCTTTATGGTGTGTCTTCCATCATACTACCTTTCTTTCACTCCCATTCGAATCAATTACGTAACCGGAAGTGGGACTGGCAACGGATATCGGCAGCCATGACCGAAATGCAAATTTCAATTAGACTCGCGCCAATATCCGTTAGTTCGAATTTCAAATAATTTGTGTGTTCGTGTATTACTGACCAGTATATCGTTTCAATTTTTACATGTTTCTAATGACAACAATAACAATGATAATAAAAAAAAAAAAAATCAAATATTAAATTCATACATATTCTTTCTCCCCTCTCCTTTCAAAAGTCACGTGACTGAAATAAAAAAAAGAGATCAATTTTTTCCCCATATCTTTTCGGTTCCAAATTTCGTTACTATTTTAACGCACACTTTAGAGAAAAATAAAAAAAAAAGATAATGATAAAAAGAAAAAAAAAACAAAAAATAAAAAGAGAACAAAATTCGATTACTCTTTTTCTCTTTCTCTCGTAAAAATGACGTAAAAAGGAGAGGGAAAAAAATAGGGAAAGTAAAATACGACATCTCAGTTTAAGTCTTTACTTACATCGTTCTAATTTCACATTAAGACTCGGAAATAAAAGACAATTGGACAAGGATGTTGAAGTTAACCGGAAACGAGGTCAACCTTGAGAGGGAAGGGGAGGGGGAGGAGGTCAAGTGGTAGAGTTTCTGATCGAATTGACTCTCGTTAAAAGACTTTAATACACAAACTGACAAGAAGAATAGTGGTTGCACCTTCTCGTTGTGAGAGATAGAAATAGAGAGAGAAAGAGAGAGAGATAGAGAGAGAGAGAGAGAGGGAGAGAACGTACTCTTTCTGTAATTACTATACTGTAATATATTATACTGTATTGTATTGTTCTATACTATACTGTATATTATATTATAATATATTATACTGTATGTTATAGTAATTTATTATACTGTACTGTACTGTATTACACTATAGTATACTATACTCTATTGTAATACAGTAATAACAAATCATCATTATAATTATCATAATTGTAATTGTACGATATTATTAAGTATTATTTCTATCAAGTTTTATTTTTTCTCTTTTCTTTTTCTTTTTTTTTTTCTTCTTCTTCTTCTTCTTTTCTTTAACCCTTTCTTTTCTGTCATTCCTCTGTTTCAATAACATCAAACCAAACCCGATATTGCAAATACTTCGATATAGTACGAAGTATCATAGAACTACTCTCTCACTCACAAAACATAGAATTTCGATATGTGTGTATTATCGGTGTCGGATCAATTGGATTTTAAGTGCTTTCCAATGTTCAACTATATTTATTATTCGGATATATTTCCTAGCTTTTGTTCCGCATCGTCGGTTCTGCTGAGAAAGTGAGTGAGTGAGTGAAAGAGAGAAATAGAAAGAGGAAGAGAGACAGAGAGAATAAGAGAGAAAACCGCAGCTGCGGTCGCGTCTTTTCCGCATCACGACGTTCGATTACAACTACAACAACCGCCATTACTATTACTACCACTATTACATTATAGTCGTGACCGAGTTTTCCAGATGTTCTTCTTAATTCCGTTTATTCCTTCTCTTTTTCTCTCTTTCTCTTTCTTTCTCTTTCTACCGCAGGATTGAACGATTCGATAAGTCACGTACATATATCGTATTGTATTTTCTTGAAGAGAAACAATCTATAGGGCTTGACCTTTGCCCTTTTCCCTTTCTTAAGTTCTAAACACTTTAATATAATATCATATAAGCAGAGACAAATTCATTAAAGGAATGAAATATCTATTTTGATATATTTATGAAGTGAATTTTTATAATGTATTCTCACGTTAAAATTAACATTTTATAATTTTTATAATTAAATATATATATATATATATGTGTGTAATATTTATCGTCTATATATACATCATTATACAGTCTAATATTTTATAATATTTTATTTATATCAATATAATATTATATGGTATTTTATTATATAGTATTATACTGCAATAATTTTTATTATTTGTTACACACACATATATATATATATTAAATTAAAAAATTAAAGAATTTCAATTTTAACATGAGAATACATTATAAAAATTCACTTTATACATACATCAAAATATATATATATATATAATACGCACACATACCCGTATGCATATGTCCTTATATTATTCTCCATAAATGGCAATGCAACCAGTGACGTAGTTAACAACGTGCAACCGGTTCTAAAGCAAAAGAAGGTAGATCCACGAACAATGCCAGAGAAATCGTGCACGATGACCAAACACGGCCTAAGTCCAGCAAACACACACAGAAATGCACGCACTGACACATTCTCTCCCTCTCTCTCTTTCTCTCTCTATCTCTCTCTCTCACTCGCTTCACCCTCTTCTTTGGTTCTCTTTGTGCCACTACCCCAAGATATATTACCTACCTACCGACAACTCGTTTGTACGTTTACGGGCCGCTCATCGTTCCACCAAATATGGCGGCACCCCATCTTCCACATCTTCTATCCTTTTTCTTTTTCAACGTTCGAGTCATGAACGTTCGTTAGGTTGCTTATTCATTTTTTCTTAATCGATTTTTATCAGAATTTTATAACCTCGAACCTTTAAAACGTTAACGACTGAAGTTCAAAAACGTTAAGTGAGATGAAATGTATTACCGATTGACGCCATTTTTAATCCTCATTAATCTTTCTCACTACATCATATTATTATTTTATGTTCATGTAATTATATGTTTTCTTCTCTTTCTTCTCTTTCTTCTCTTTCTTCTCTTTCTCTCTATCTCTCTCTTTCTCTATAAATTTTATTCATCTCATTTTATCGTCTCACAAAATTAATTGTCACTTCATATGTAAGGTTATATTCGATGTTTTAAATATATATATATATATATATATTTTTTTTTTTTTCAATTTGATATAGTATAATTAACCTATCAAGAAGGAAATTAAATTTGAAATCATGTCGATTCTTTCAAATATTTTCTTCTTCTCTTTTTCTTTTTTTTCTTTTTTGTTTCAATGTAAATCGACGATTTATATTTTACAAAATATTTAAAATTTTGCATATAGATAAAATATATATGTTTTTTTTTTTTTTTTTTTGTTACAATTTTGATTGTTTATTATTATATGAATTTGCGTTATACGAGTGTTGTGTGTGTTTATCTCAATTTCTCCCCTCCCTCCCCTGGTCCTCCCCATTTAATCATCACAATATTCTCACGAGTCACGTTTTTCTACACTAGCAAAGGCACGATAAGAATGTTTCATACTTATCCCTTAGTCCGGATGCAGGAGCTCGTAAAGCTTTTCTCAGCCATACTTATTTGTTTCGCCAAAGTATTCCAATCTTCCTCGTGTTCGCTCGCTAATCCGTGTCGGTCTCATTTCTAGAGAGAGAGAGAGAGAGAGAGAGAGAGAGAGAGAGAGAGCTTACTCTTAATAATAAAGTGTTCTCGAGATATATATATATATGTACATATATACACATAGCTCGTCTAGTATGTTAAATATAGTATGTACCATTACAATCATTACTTGTTTCTCTCTCTTTCTCTCTCTTTCCTCTCTCTCGTTCTTTCACTTTCTTGCTCTCTTTCTCTTTCTCTTTTTCTTTTATGAGAAAATTTCGTAGCACGGTATGGAATTCAAATATGGCGTAATTAATTCCGAAATAAATCTCTTCTTAATGATCTTCATGATTTCTTTCACTTTCGTGATAAATTTTTGAATTTACGAGATACAAATGTGGTGAGCAATTAAACAATTTTTTTTCTTTTTTTTTCTTTTTGTCAAATAATATCTCATGTCATAAATAAATAAAATATTAACAAATTCTCGTATATCATTCATCGCAAAGTTTTTTTTTCTTTTTAATATATTATATTTAAAAATATGATAGCAAATAATTATTTCCAACGGAACATTTTCTTTCTTTCTGTCTTCCATTCTTGATTTTTATTCTTTTTTCAGTCCATTAGGACCCCGTCCAAATTACTTCCTCAATTACAACCCCATAAAATACTTCGTTACAAATAACTACCAACCAACCAACGAACCACCACCCTCTTCTCATTACCCTTTACCCCATCATTTAAATTTCTTTCTTTTCGCGTTCATTCCTTCCTTATTCCTTTTTCGTTTCTTTTATCTTTCTTTTTTTAGTCTCATCGTAATTAAAAAAATTGAGAAGCTTTTCAAATTCGAAGAGAATATTTAACACACGCACACACACACACACACACACACACACACTACCACCCCCTTTCTCCAACATCTTTTATCATCCTACCTTCACTCCCACTCTACTCTTCATTTACCCCCACTACTTTTATTTCATCCCCACCATTTTACTCTTCTCTCTCCCTCTACCCCCTCTCTCTATCTATCTATCTATACATCTATCTCTCTCTTCCGCCATTTTCTTTTTCGTACTCTTTTCTACTCTTACCCCTTTACCCTTCATCCTCTCATCCTATTTCTATCTCTCTCACACATACACACACACACCCACCATTTTCTTTTCCACCATTATTCGTTGTGTCGTATGGTACCCAATAAAAATCATTCTTTCGTGACAGAATGCAATTTCTTTTATACCTTACACTAAAACAATATATCCTATGGGATTCACCATGGAAGTTATATATAACATGAATCAACTATGACGACTATACTATTCCTTCTCTCTCTCTCTCCCTCTCTCTCTCTCTCTCTCTCTCTCTCTCTCTCACTATCTTTCTCTTTCTCTCTCTCGTTTTATTCCGATAGAATGAAGAATAAGAATAAGAATGAGAAATTTTGTATGTATCACACGGGTTTAAGAAAATATGAATGACGCGCACGTGAGACCATTGTCGTCGTCCGAGCTTATTCTTCCCCCTACCTCCCTTCTTTCCGCATCTTCCAATACCATCTTTCAAACCCCATTGCCCATTCCCATGCTCTGTTATCTGCGGAAAGGGCGATGGAAGGAACCCTTGATATTGTTTCTCTTGTCTGGGTTTCTGTTTTTTTTTTCTCTTGAATGTTTTATTTTTTTTTTCCTTTTTTCCTTTTTTTTCTTTTTTTTTTTTTTTCTTTTTTATTTCTTTTTCTTTCTTCGGTTGAAAATCGATTAGGATCTTTCACGTATTTTCGTTTGCTTCTATAAACTTCGTATACTGTAATTATTATCGTGGGTTTTTTTTTTTTTTCCTTAATCGTCATATTTTTTTTTGTTCTATTTTTTTTTTTTTTTTGTTCTATTTTAATTTATTAATCATTTTGATTCATTTGTACAATGACTAGGATCATTCGTATATTTTTGTTTTGTTTTTATACGCTCAGTATATATAATCGAAAACGTTTTATTAATTTGACAATTAATATTTTTTAATTTGTATTTTCTTTTATGTTACAGCAAAGTTATCTCACAAAATTTGGGTATTTGCCAGAAAGCAACCCAGAAACCGGTAATCTAAGGACAGAAGATCAACTGAGGGACGCCATTAGAAATTTACAAGTAAGTATTATTATTATTATTATTATTAGTAATAGTATTATCATCATCATCATCATCATCATCATTAAAATAATTATTATCGTTTATCACAGTCAAAAAGTAATCTAACAATTTTTACATTTTAAAGAATTTATTTCGACAATATATTGAAAGGTAAAGTGGATTCAAATTTCCCCTCCCCTTGAATTTATAGAAATCGCGATAGTACGCATTCGTCAATTCGAATTTCATGCTTATAAAAAGAAAAAGAAAGAAAGAAAGAAAGAAAGAAAAAAAAAATAAAGCTTCACCAATGATGAAATTTATTTTTCTCCCCATCGGTCACATTGCATCGTTACCTTTTTCAAATTCAAATTTCGCGCCCGGCAAAGCGATCGTCAATTTATTTCCCCCCTCCCACCATCCCCCTACGGCCATTATTTATCATTGTCCATTCAAATTCAAATATCCCGGTGAAAAAGAAGTCCCGTCGATCGTCGTCAATATATTTTTCATTGAAAGGACATTATCATTATCACGTACGTAAATATTCGCGCAGAAAAAAAAAAAAAAAAAAAAAAAAAAAAAAAGAAGTTACACGAAATCGGTCAGTTTATTTTTATTCGCCGTTATATCATTGTCCATCTTGGAAATTCAAATTTCCCGCCAAAGAGACAAGTTTCACTAGACTCTTTTCTTTATTTTTTCGTTACATACTTACTTACACACGCGCACACACAAGCACAATAAATATATATATATATATTTTTTTTTTATATAAATAATATTAAAAAAAAAAAAAAAAAAAAAAAAAGTAAAAAAATTCCCTAGACAAAAATGAAGTATTAGAGAAAGAGATAGAGAGAGAGGAATGAAAATGATAATAATAGTCTCTCTCGATGTGGTGACAAAAAAAAAAAATTTAGAATTCTCAAAGCGTAGAGTTAGGAAGTTCTTCTTTCTCTTTCTGTATATATATATATCTCTCTCTTTCTCCTTCGTTATTTTACCAACATATTACCATATTCTTTTCGACTATTTCCGTTTTAACATATCCGTCCTACGTATCCAACTGTCTATCTTTTTCTACGTGAGGAGGACACACAAAAAAAAAAATAGAAAAAAAAGAAAAGAAAAAAAAGAAAAATAAATAAAAGAGAGAGAGAGAGAGAGAGAAAAGACAATGGAAGAAATATTACCGAGCAGCAGCAGGAAAGCAAGCATCAAGCAAGCATGCAAGTAAACCCCACTGATAGAAAAGGAGAGATGGTATACAATGGGTGGAGAGTTAGTGGAAAAGATAGTGTGTGAGAGAAGGACATGGGGAAACGTCGGTTAAAATGGACAATTGGAAAAACGTTCTGCTGCCATTGAATATATATACATATTACATATATACATACAAACATATGTATGTATATATTTGTATATGTATGTGTGTTGGACCATATGACACATACATCACTGTAACTGGGCAACGTTTATCTATCTCCATCTTCTTTCTTCCTTCCCTCATCCCCTGGAGTCCCTAAACCTCCCTCCCATCCCCCCCCCCTTCTCACCAACAATGATTCACAACGATGGGAGGATTTGCATGAAAATCGAACTCGTCAAGAATTAGAAAGAAACCTGTGTGTGTTCTTCTTCTACACGGTATAAAACCACCCAATAAAAGACATATTTCTTCTTATCGGTCTTCGATCTTTTTCTAGAATTTAAAAAAAAAAAAAAAAAAAAAAAAAATTCTTTTCTATTCTAACCTCCCTTAACCTCTAACAACCTCAACCCTCTCTCTCCCTCTCTCTCTCTCTCTCTCTCTCTATACTTACTCCCCCACATCAGGCTTTTCACTTAGTCACAAGAGACCCACGCTAGCGACCTCTAGAACGTAAGAATGATAAAACAACACGTGTTATATATATATATATATATATATATATATATATATATATTATATATTTGTGATGCGGCTTGCTCTTGCTACTTTTTTTTTTTTGTCTTTTTGGTTTTTTGTTTCGAGGTGTTACCATTAATTCTAATAATTCGTAAAATAATATTGCGTTGATTTTGATTATGGAATCGGATAATGGGTGAGGAATAGAGAAAAAAAATATAAGATAAAAAAAAATATATATATATATATATATATATAGGATGTTTGTATTATTATCCAATGATGGGAGTATAGCGTAGAAAATATTAGGGGTTGATGAAAAGAAAAAAAAAAAAAAAGAAAAGGAAAAAAAAATATGGCGGAAATTAGGAGTATTAATTTTTAATCTTTTCCTTCTTCTACTCATATTTTCCTTTCCTATTGTAATTCTTAATCGATTGTTAATTATATTGTCATTAAATGTTCGTTATTTTTCTTATTTGTTCGCAGAGATTCAGTGGTATACCAGTTACCGGTGAGATCGACGATGCCACTCGAAAATTGATGAAGGCACGACGTTGCGGTTTATCGGATCGACAGAATCCACGATATTCAAGGACGAGACGCAAACGTTTCACGATCCACGGACAACGTTGGCCTTATCGGAATCTCACATGGAGGTTAGTTAATTAATTTCATATTAATAGGTACGATGATGAACACCTTGATTTATTTTTTTCGATCGATGACGGAATATACGTGTAATTTACATTCTCTTTTTTTTTTCTTTTTTGTTTTTTTTTTCTTGTGATTTTTTTTTTTTCATTCGTTCTGTCGATAATGCAGATTGTTTTTATTAATATAAAGATTACAATTGTATTTCTTTATAATGCATACGCATTAATGACAAAAAATTTAATTTAATTTAATTTTTTCGGCGCCCTGTCGATAAAGAAGATTTCTACAGTTAATAAATAGAATTTTTTTTTATTCTTTTTTATGTTTTTTTTTTTTTTTATTTATTTATATATATATATACGAAAATATTCTCGATCAACGTTCTTCAAAAATCAAGTTCATTTTTTCCCTCTGCTCTGTCGGTAAAGAAGATCGTTCTAAAAAATTAAGTAAACTGCGAAGATTGTTTTATTTTTATTTTTTACACAAGTATTCGATCAACGAAAGAGGAATCGGAGATTTAATTTTTTTCTTCGGGCTATCTTGACTTTCTCGTTCTTTTTTTTTCCTTTTCATTTTTTTTTCGTATTCCGTCCGCCATTTTATATGTTACGATAAATATAAATATATATATATATGTATATACGAGTCTATACTAGAAAATATTTTTTTATTTTATCCCTCTTTTTATACAGATTTTTCGCAATGGCAGAAGCCAGTCGTGAAAAAAATTTTGCTCTGATGTTTGGTTAGAGTAGGAATGGATAGAGAGAGAGAGAGAGAGAGAGAATGGTGATTGAAGGATTGAGGAGGGTGCACATCGGTGGAATGGATAGTGACGGATATAAATCCATGCAAACTGCAATCGTTGCGTTTTTTCTCTCACTTTTTCCTCTCTCTCGTCCTATCCTATCTTCTTTTTTTTTTTGTCCTAATTAGATCGGATCATTCCTTTTCATATCTGGAGAGAAGTAAATTGGACGTGTCCAGTGTGTGTACCTCTCCGGATAAAAAGAGACTAGCGGAAAAAGTAATATAATGGCGAACGAAAAGATTTTTTTTTTTTTTTTTTTTTTTTTTTTCGATTTTTATTCTTTTGTTTTTTTCCCCTCTCTAAAAATCTTTCTTCGCGAAAGCACGAACAAATTTTTTCAAACTTTTATTCCTCGAATTATGCTCTCCATTTTGTTCTTCAAATTTTTCAACATATTTTTTACCCGATCATCTTAAAAGTCTCCTTATTAAATTATATCTCCTATAATTAATCTCCCGTTAATTATATACTTATCGTTTTTAT
>NC_062211.1:2530485-2532985 GCF_912470025.1 Vespa velutina
TTCACGTCATTTCAGGATGTAAATGTATTTTTATTAATTGAATATGAATGATCCAGAACGATCGTTATATAATGTCATACGAATTCGCATTCGTACAGTTAATTATTGTCTTTATTAAAATCATTGACACTTTACGATACATCCTTTATTTCAAATTAGAGATTTAATTAGATAAAAAAAAAAAAAAACACACGCACACACGCACACACGACCGTATGATCTAATATCAAAACAATTTAATTTTTAATTGAATTAGAATGTTTCATTATTAGAATATCATTTGTTGAATTGATGACATAGTTTGAATCAAACGTCTCTTTAAATATATACATATATATGTTATTTATCATTCGTGCATCTATCTATCTATGTATATAAATATGTAGTTTGATATGTAACAGTGTAATTTGTGAGAGAGAGAGAGAGAGAGAGAGAGAGAGAGAGAGATAGATAGAAAGACAGAAAGACATAGTAATAGACGTGTTCGTCCTTTAGGCGAAACTCTTCAGTAGATAGAAACTTTGCGCTCAGTTGGTTGACGAAGACCAAACTAAGTGGAGGTTAATTAATGCTGCACTGTAATCAGCACGAACTTGCAACTTTAAGAGGCCTCCTTTTTTTTTTCTCTCTTCTTCCTCCTTTTCTTTCCCACTTCATTATCTCTCTCTCTCTCTCTCTCTCTCTCTCTCTCTCTCTCTCTATCTCTATCTCTCTTTCTCTTTCTCTGTCGTTCTCTTTTTCTTTTTTTTTTCTCTCTTTATCTCTATCTCTCTCTCTCTCTGTTTTTACTTAAGACAAATTGACTTTTCTCTTATATCACGTTCGTGGTGAAATTTATATGTTTTTTATTGCCTTAATTTTATTCTTTTTCCCTTTTTTTTTTTTTTTTTTTTTTACTTTTTTTTTCTTTTTTACCTTTTTTTTCTACTTTTTTTTCCACCCCTCTTTTTTATTGGCCCTTTTATTCAAAGCCATTGTGTCACATTTACGCGTTCGAAAGTGCGAAATGTAATGACGAGGTCGCCGTAACAAATTTCACGATCACGTAAAAATTTGCAGAAAAGAACAATTCTTTTTTCTTTTTTCTTTTTTTTTTTTTTTTTTTACTATCAAATCGAATCAAGTTCAGCCATATATTTCTTTTCTTTCTTTTTTTTTTTTTTTTTTTTGTTACATAGATCTTCGAATTACTATATCAATTTCTTTCCACTCTCTCTCTCTCTCTCCCTTTTTTTTTTCTTTTTTAATTTGGTCTGTCCTTAGTTAAAGAGTGAAATAAAAAGAGAGAAAGAGAGAGAGAGAGAGAGAGAGAGAGAGAGAGAGAGAGAGAGAGAGAGAGACAGAATTAGAATTACTTCTTGCGGAACGAAAAGGAAATCGTTTCCTATCCCTCAAGCATATATACCAAAGGAAATCGCTTTTCTACGGAAATTTCGATGCAGACACGCAGATGTCGAACCGGGAATTAAGGGCCACCAACTATTTCCCCCTCGCTTCCTCATGCAAATCGTCTTTAAATCGTTTGAAAAGACAGAGAAAGAGAAAGGAGAGTCGGAGAGAGAGAGAGAGAGAGAGAGATAGAAAAAATGCTGAGAATGCCTTCGATAAGAATTTCTTTTTCAGCGAATCTTTAAGAGTACTATCGTAAGGGATAAACTATACCAAGATTCGAAATCTTTTCATTTTTTTTATTATATATATATATATATTTTTTTTTTTTTTGCGATCTCAAATCTAAGGATTAAAAAGAAAGAAAAGAAGAAAAAAAAAATAAATTGCAAAATTTTCAAACGGATACTTAACATTTAACCAATGGGAATGATGAGAGATGACATTGTATGGATGATGTGCACAGGGAGTAGTTTAAATTTAAGAGGGATGAATGGTTATATTTTAATAATTACGTAACGTCGAAGAAAATTCTCTCGTATCGTATTATCAATTAAAAATCATTAGAAAAATTATTTCCCCTTTCTCTCTCTCTCTCTCTCTCTTTATCACAATCAGGAAGGAGAAAAATAATAACAGAAAGATATCCAATTTATTAAATAATTAACGATTGAATTAGTGATTATTAAATTGAAAAAGTAATCAATCATTATATTTGATATTAATTAATTAAATAATTATTAAACAATATATACATGTATTTTCAAATATATTTTCAAAAACAAATGTATTTTATTACTTCGCTTAATATTTTTTATCCTCTTTTTTTTTTTTATCTTTTTTCTTTCTTTCGAAGTTTACTATTACCATGATCATTAGAAAATTAGCGAATCTATTATGTATCGTTTAAATCTCTCTCTCTCTCTCTCTCTCTCTCTCTCTCTCTTTCTCCTTTCAAATCGCGCTATACGTAACAAGAAATAATTTACCATGTATATTATAGCTGCGACTGCTGCTGCTGCTACGGCTGCTACTGCAGCAACAACAGCAGCAGGAGCAGCAACCATAGCAGCAGCAGCAGCAGCAGCCGTAGCAGCAAACCTCTTGCATT
>NC_062211.1:2537985-2557985 GCF_912470025.1 Vespa velutina
GCCTGTCGCTTTGCTTTGTAACTTGTACTGATTTATTTTTTTCTCCCCCTCCTTCTCTCTCTCTTTCTCTTTCTTTTTTTTTTTCTCTGCCTAAACGAATCTTTTTCAAAAATAAATCCTTTTCCTTTCCTTTTCTGTTTTCTTTTTTTGTATTGTTTTTTCTTTTTTTTTCTGTTTTTTTTTTTTTAATAAAATCTCTCACAAAGTATTTTATACCATTTTTATTATATATGTACATATATATATATGTGTGTGTGTGTGTGTGTGTACGTGTAAATTTTATAATATTTTTAATACTAATGCACGAGAGAGATCATCAGTTTTTCATTTGAAAAAAATTTTTCCTTCCTTCTTTTTTTCTTCTTTTTTATACATATGCAATGATCCACTTAAAAGTTTTTATTATTCAACCATATTTTAATTTTTATACGTTCAGTTTGCATATAATACATACGTGTGTGTGTATGTGTGTGTGCATTATATATATATATATATATATATATATATATATATATATATATATGTAAAAGTAAATGGTTTTATAATATTATAACGCATACAAACTTTTCCAAAAAATTTCTGAACTACGATTAATAATAATAACAATGACAACAACAACAACAATAATAATAATAATAATAATAATAATAATAATAAATACTAATTAGTATTAATAAAAATGAAAGTTAATAAATTCTAAATCTATCTATGGCTATCTACCAAATATATAAATGAAGATTAACGTTATACGCAATAGTGCGATAATAAATATATTAAATATAAATACATGATTTATATACTTTACGTATACTGAATGAAAATATTAAAGACTGTTGTGAATACTAAGGATCCTTTTTTTTTTTTTTCGATACATTATTTCCATGAATTTCAAGGACAGACACTTTTGTATGATCCAACGCAGAATAATGACGTTGTAACTACAGGACGTCCCTTCTCTTATCTCTCTTTTTCTCCCTCTTCTCCTTCCCCCTCCCTCTCTCTCTTTCTCTTTTTCTATGTGTGTTTATCTTCCTATCTCTCTCTTTCTCTCTCTCTCTCTCTTTCTTTTTGTATGTGTTTATCTTCCTATCTTTCTCTCTCTCTTTCTCTCTCTCTCTCTCTCTCTCTCTCTCTCTCTCCTTCTCCTTTATCTCTGTCTCACTATCTTTTTTATGGTTGCTCTCTGACCACGTGTAAAACCAGGACACGTTTTTCCTATCGTCTGCACTCGAATCCAACGGGAAACGGATCTCTCTCTCTCTCTCTCTCTTTCTCTGGTCCATATACAGACAAAGAGAGAGAGAGAGAGAGAAAATAAGTAATCAGTAAGCAGGCGTGTGTATATAGGATGTTTGTGTTTTGTACAGTGAGAGGAGTATAATAAAAGAGCGATAGGCTGGAACCAGAAAACGTTTGGGCAATATGCTCAAGGATAGGACAACAGTCTGTTATCGTTAAAACGCATTTAGGTGGTCTGTTGTTTATCAATGAATTATGTTTATCATTCTGATATTACATTAATTTAAACATTCGTCTCTTTCGAATATAAAATATGAAAGAAGTTAATACGTATACGTGTAGAAATGAAAATAGAAAGGGAGATTTGAATACACTGATGACAGAGAGAGTGAGAGAGAGAGAGAGAGAGAGAAAAATGAAATAGAGAATGAAATAGAGAAATAGTGAGTAAGATATATATATATATATATATATATATATATAAATAGATAGAAATAGTATGTCAGTGTATGATTGAGTAAGATAGAGAAATAGTAAGTGACTATGTAAGTTAGTAAGATAGAAAAATAATCAGTGAGTGAGTGAGTGAAATATATATATATATATATATATATATATATATATATATATATATATATATATATACATATATATAGAGAGAGGCAAGGAGGTAGATAGAGAAAACAGTGAGTGAATGTATTAAGGAGATATATTGAAAATAATGATTAAAAATAGAAAAACAGCGATTGAAAAAAATATAATGGTTATAGAAAAATTTTATATACAAATTAAGTAATTATAATTCTTCTCTGTTTCGTATGAAAAATAAAAATTGATGTATAATGAGAGAATAACCCGAATTATATCATCATCATCGTCATTATCATCATCATCATCCATCATTCTTTCTGAAAGGTTATATTTTTGTACACGAACGTGCAACTGTGAATTTTTTTATATCTCGTTTCGATTAAAGAAAAAGAAAAGAAAAGAAGAGAGAGAGAGAGAGAGAGAAAAGAAAAAGGAAAGAAAAGGTAAAAGACATTTTTAAATATTATAAAGAGGATACTCGGCGATTAAAAAGGCAAAATATAAAACGAAGAGTAGAAGGGAAAAGAAATAAAGTTAAGGAACGAAGGAAAGGAAGGAAGGAAGGAAGGCAGGCAGGTAGGGAATTGCGATAATAAGAATCTCTCTGAATTCTTCGGGGATTTTCCAATTCCTGGTCGTTTAATTTCTGCGTTTCTCTTCTCGGCGTCGTGTATGTCTCTTTCGTTCTTCTCGTTGTCGTCGTCGTCGTCGTCGTTGTCGTCGTATCGTCATCGTAGTACGTAACGAGTGACGCGCGCATGCGCTTACGGTACGAGCGCGCTATTGGTGTTACCCCCACCACCGCAACAGCGCCACCGAGTGTCTCTCGTACTGTACTGGGTTTCGTTACGCCGCGACCGCTTCAGTTGCCTGCCGCGTCTCGTACATGAAGGTTCTTATTGTCGATCATCGTATTTATTTTACTCTCTCGTATCTTTCACGGGAAAGAAAGAGAGTCAGTCAGTCTATCTCTCTGTTATATATATGTATATATATATATACACATGTATATTGTCGTTTCTTTTTCGTCACAGTCTCACATCATAGTATCATAACTCTCGTACAATTCTTTTACTTATATAAAACGAAGAGATAGCACGTAATATTGTAATTTTATTTTATTTATTTCTTTTCTTTTTTTTTTTTTTTTACTCTCTTTCTGGTGAACTTATTCATTAAGCGAAGAAAGAAGAATGGCGTATCGTCGACGATCTCGGGGAGACGACGATCTTGGAAGTAAATCGAAATATTTTTTCAAGGTAATAATATTAATAACGTTTAATATTTCCGATTAATAATTAATATATTTTTCGATAGATAATTAATATAATTATTTATTCAATGCGAGTAATATTTAAACAATGTAAAATAATATATTTTATATCTCGATAATGTTTACGTATGTATTCTTATTTGAAGATTGTTATTGGAGCGATTATAATTATTTATTAAGATGGATATTTTTTTTTTTTCTCTCTTAGCTCTTACTGTTTTCGATTCTGGGATTACGATGAAACGTAGGAATATTTTCTTAATCGATCGTTCGTTTATTCGACAAAAATTTTCGTATTGGCGCAGTTTAGATATTAATTTTTCTTTCGTCTTTTCGAATCGATCTTCTGAACAAAAAAAAAAAAAAAACAGATAAAACATGAGATGCAGAGGAGGAACAGGAGGAGAAGGAGGAAGAAGAAGAAGAAGAAGAAACTTCTTTCGATCTTTTCGAATTTTATCGAAAACATTAATTAATTTATTTTATAACGATATATCACAAAATGACGAAATTAATTTCGATTAGGGACATAAATTTTTTTTTTTTTTTTTTTTTTTTTCGTTTAAATATAAAAATGAATAGAATTATTTGATATTGATGATACGACGAATCGATTTGTAAACATCCGATTCCGTCGTTTTATTACGTAAAATAAAATTACATCTCGCAATTTGTAAATTATTTTTCTTTTGTATCACTATAATCATCATCAAATAATATCGATATAATAATTAGAAAGAGAGAGATTGAGAAATAAGTGAAGTAACAAATGATTTATTTTATTTACGATTATGTTATATGATATAACGTGTTATATTTTATTTGATTTTCATTTCATTTTATTTGATTTCATTTCATTTGATTTCATTAGATTTCATATACATTGGAAAATCAGTTTAACTTTCTTCATCTGTCTCTCTCAAAACTTTTCGTTCGAAGTTGTTCGAAAGAGAGACAGAGAGAGAGAGAGAGAGAGAGAGAGAGAGAGAGAACACTCATACACACATTATAAGAAAATTATAATACTTGAAATGACACATTTTCTGTTTTATCGTCATTATTTTTATTTTTATTTTTATTTTTCTGCAACAATAAAATTCGACGTCTAATTAGTCGTGTTTGTAATGAACGACGAAAAAATCGATTAATCTTAGTAAAGAAAAAGAATAAGGGAATAAAGGAAGAAAATTAAATTTAAAAAAAAAAAAAAAAAAAAAAAAAAAGAAAAGAAAAAAAAAAGAAACAAGAGGCTTTATACTCATATATACGTTAGTCCTTCCCCTTTATTTGACCGTTAATTTTAAAAACGGTTAAAACCGTTAAAATGGTCACATGATCATTGCCTTGATCGCGCGAGCTTATATACTAGTATATATATATATATATATGTATATATGTATCATTTCTAACGAATTTTCAACTTCCACGTAATACGATCGACGGAATTCTTGGAAGAGGAAAGAAAAAAAAAAAGAAGTAGAAGTAGTAGAGTTAAGAAAAATGTCGTTATATTTTCGTACTTATTTATGAAACGAATATTTTTTTTTTTCTCTTTTCCTTTTTTTTTTCTTTTTCTTTTTTTTTTTTAGTAAAGTAAATTTATTTATTTATTTATTTATTTATTTCTTATAAAATTATTCATTTTTTTCTTTCGTTTTCACTTACGAAATAATCGATCGTTTCTTCGTGTAAATGTATTTTTTTTTTTTTTTTTTACATAACATCGCACTTTTTAATCGAAAAACAAAAATTCTCTTCTCTCGCAAAATGAATCTATTATTCATTCAAGACGATTTACTTGCTTATTCGTTTATTTAATTTATTTTATAATTATCTCTGATTATTAATCTTTTTTTTTTTTTTTCTTTTTTTTTTTTATTTTTGCAATTTAAAAGAAAAAAAGAAAAGAAATACATTGCGAGGGATTAACGTGACCTTTATATGCAATCTTAACGTTCGTAGTTTTCTTAAGAAGAAAAAAAGAATGAAAGGTAGGAAGGAAGGAGGAAAGAAAGAAAAAAAATGAGAAGACTAAAAAGGAGAAAGGAAAAAAAAAGAAAAAGAAAAAGAAAGAAGTGGAGATGATAAGAAACTTTGGTTGGATATTTTAGGGTTGGATAAACAAAGAATAACGAAGGATAACGATAGCTTTATCTCTTTCAAGTGTACTTGTGCCTTTAGGATAAGATACTAAGTAAACGTTTTTAGGTCGGTTATTACATATATATATACATATATATATATATATATATACATATAATACATATATATATATATATTTATATATATATACATATGGACACGTATAAGGAGTATGTGATAGTATCGAAAGACGATAAAAACTTCTTGACGTTTTTAAATCTCTCTCCAAGGATCCATTGTTCCACATTCATGTGTGTGTTGTGTGTGTGTGTGTGTGTTATATATACATAGGGTGATTATAAAATTAACGGCCAGTTACATAATACCTTCTTTGTTAGAAGCAACGAAAGAAGGAAGAAAAAAGAAATTAAATATATGTATGTATATATTGAGATAAGAAAAAAAAAGGGTGGGGGGAGGGTATTGATTATTAAACTTCCGGTTTAATCGAAAGTCCCATTGGATTTTCTTTTATTTGTGATTAGAAATTGTGATACTTTTTTTCTTTCTCTTTTTTTTTCTTTCTTTTTTTTTTATAGTCATCTTATATTTATATATATATATATATGTATATATGCGTGTGTACATGTATTTAATACGATGAATTTTTACGATTCTGAGTCGATTGAAACTTGCATGTAATTATTTGTTCTCTCTCTCTCTCTCTCTCTCTTTCTTTCTCTCTTCATTTTCTAACTTTTATGGATCAGTTATGAAAGTCAGTAGAGGTTTTTTGTTTATTTATTTATTGTACGTCGATTTATTTTCTCAAAAGGATATGAAATAAAATGAAATAAGATGAAATAAAGCGGAACAAAATAAAAATAAGAAATAAAATAAAAAATAAGAATTGTGGACGTACTCCCATCTCTTCCAGAAGGAAAAAAAAAATATCTCCCATCTCTTCCAGAAGGAAAAAAAAAATGTCTACGATAATGGTCGTCCGTAGGAGAAAAGGATATACTCATCTCTCTCTCTCTCTCTCTCTCTCTCTCTCTCTCTCTCTCTCTCTCTCTCTCTTGCATTTGTGTGTGTGTGTGTGTATGCGCATCCTCGAAACGATACAGGCGGCATCTGTTTTTCTTTTTCAAAATGCGTCTCCTCTCGTTACTTACATGCGCAGAAAAGCTTGTCGTCTTCTTGCCGCAGTAGTGGCAAAAGATGTATCGCAAAAAAAAGAAAAAAAAGGGAAAAGAAATTAAAAAGAAAAAAGAAAAGAAGGTAGTGTAGGAGGAGGAGGAGGAGGAGAAGGAAGAAAAAAAATGTGCCAACAAGAAAGGATAGGAGGACGGGGATATATAAGGGGTATAGGTTGAAGTTAGAAGGGATGATGGGTGGAGGGGGTTGGAGGTTTCGGGGTATGCATATAAAACCACTTCCAAAAGCAGCAGCAATGGCGGCAATGTTGTTAGCCGGTAAAGGCACTACATCTTCCTCCCCTGGATTTTCTTATTTCCACTTGGTCTCTCTCTCTCTCTCTCTCTCTCTCTCTCTCTCTCTCTCTTTCTATACATACACACACAGAGAAAGAGAGAGAGAGAGAAAAAGAAACAGAGCTTGTATATGTATAGCCCTTCTTTCCGCAACACCTGGATTTTGCAAGAAGAGGAGAGAGAGAGAGAGGAGAGATGAAGTGAGTGAAACTGTGTGAGTGAGTAAGCGAGATTCGATGGAAGGAAGAGGGAGAGGAACAGAGAGAGAGAGAGAGAGAGAGAGCGTGTAAACACAAACTCTGAGGAGTTTCTCGAGTAGCAAGAGCACAGTAGTAGCTTTGCGTTTCTTGCAAGACCACTCGTGGAATAACTCGCGCTCGTCATTTCGCCATAACTTTTTCTGTTTTTCTCATTTTCTTTTTTTTTTTTTTTTCCTTCATTCCTCTTTCATCCTTTTCTTTTTCCTTCGTTTAATATTTTAATTGTAGATAAACGATTTTAATCGTAATGAAAATTGTACGGTCGCCATTCTTTTTTTTTTTTTTTCTTTTTTCTTTTTTTTTTATATTCATTCGTTGTTTTCTTTTTATCTCTTTTGAATTTCATAAAGTCGAACGATTGAAATAGGTAATATTTGCTAATTAAGTAGGAGAACGTATTATGACATTTCAATTCCTTCAAAAAAAAGATGATGATGAAGAAGAAGAAGAAAAAAAAGAATGAAAGGAAGAAAGAAAGAAAGAAAGAAATTGGAATCTCTTTCTCGTCAGAAAGTAAATGACCTATCGTGGATATAAATCAGAAACAATTTGTTAATCCGGTCGTTCAATTTTTCAATTACATTTTAGTAATGTCATTACTCTCTGTACTTTAGCAGGTTACAACAATAGTACTAGTGTAGTAGTAGTAGTAGTAATAGTAGTAGTAGAGTCCTTTCGCTCAGCAATCCTCTCGTGGCACGGGGGTATGTCCGTCGCGGTATCATAATGAGCTATTCACGTACTATCGATTTATCATCGATTGACCCAAATAACGCAACGAATAGTCCGAATCTCATCAAAGAATCTCGCGTATCGACGTATTTCAAATGTTATTTTAAATACGTCTATTTTAAATTCGTAAATTTGCTTTTTTTTTTTCTTTTTTTTCATTTCTTTTCTTTTTATTTTTTTTTCTTTTTATTTTTTTTTTATATCCCATTTTCATTCAAGAAAATGTCTGGTTGATCGACAATTTATTGGTTCCACTGTTTTATCAATAAATATTTATCATATATCATTTATATATATATATATATATATATATATATATATATATATATATATGTATACACGTGTATGTGTATAGATATAAATAATAGATATAGAGATTTTCTGTTTTTTTTTTATTTTTTTTATTTTTTTTATTTTTTTATTTATAAATATTTTTATAACATCTCGCGTCCATCACAAATATTTATTACTATTTTGTTTATATTCGAAATGCTAAATCATTTCTGTTTCTTTTTTTTTTTTTTTTTTTTTGTTCTTTTTGTTTTGTTTATATATATTTTTTTTTTTTTATATATATTTTTTTACACCGATGTAATCGTAAAGAGGTTAAGTTTAATCCGAGTTATAGATAAATCGTGTTCGTAGATGTTACTAGTCGAGAAGATAATCGAATTGGACCTTATTCTCGTCCATCACCCATAATCCGTAATCTCTCTCTATCTCTCATACACACAAACACGCACACATGCACACATGCATATCTAAAAACGCATACATAGAGTGATATATATGTGTGTATATTATCTACCGGAATTACGTATTCGAATCCTGTGCTAAGATCGCACGTGATTCTAGTTGGCGACGAAAGATGCGGTAGCCAATTTCAAGAAGAAATCCTATTAAAACTCTACGGATTATCTTTGAGAAACGAACCAGCAAGTGTTCCAACTTTTGACTCTTTTGACTATACTTTTTTTTTTTTTTTTTTTTATGGGACTGATCTCAAAAGTTAGTAAATCCTGGGCAATTTAAAAAAATATATATAAATCATTTACTCAGTTTCGAGACTTTTTCCTTTTTTCCTGTCTTTTTTTTTTTTTTTTCTTTTCTTTTTTTTAGAATTTCGTTTCAACTTTCACCCCTTTTTTTTTCTTTCATTTTTTCCTTTTCTTTCTCTGCAAATTTTGTTTCAATTTCTTTTTTCATTTATTTATTTATTTATAATTTCTTTTCTTCTTCTTCTCATGTAATGCTGTAGAGATTACATTATATTAATACTAATAACCATGCTAATACTAAGTATTGTAGTTATAATTTATTATTCAATAAATTGTTACTGTAATAAAAAAAATATATATGTATATACGCACATATGCGCGCACACATAATACTTAGTACTTATTATTATTAATATAAAGGATTCAAAAAAAAAAAAAAACAAAAAAAAAAAAAAAGGAGAAAAGAAAATAAAAATTGAAGGAACGATCGATGAAATAAAATAAAACAAAACAAAACAATACAAAACGAAAAGTAATGTAAAATAAAATGAAATAAAAATTTGAAAAATGTGATATCGCTTGATCCGATGTTACGTCCCATCGGTAGCATTTATGCAAACGAGGATATTAAAAGTTTTCTGGAAAACGTTTGAGGCACGGTAAATATCGAGGGTAAAATTGCTTTAATAAAATAATTAAGCTCCAACGTGGAGAATTCCCCGAGAGCACCAGCAGCAGCAAACCTGTGGGGTGGTATAGGGGGTGGCGGTGTGTACGTGTCTCTCTCTCTCTCTCTGTGTGTATATATGTGTGTATATGTGTGTATCACCGCATTTGCACGTCTCGTTCGCACGTGCTAATCGTTCTAGCGCGCGAGTCCGCGAATGGGAATTAGAGTTCTCTGCTGTTGATATTGGATTGGTGGGTTATAAATGTTGGTGTGTAGTAAAATGGTGTTGATGATGATGATGATATTGGCGCTGTGTTAGGATAGTATTAGTGTTGTTAATAATATAATGGTAGTAGTAGTAGTAATAGCAGGTAGTAGTAGTAGTAGTAGTAGTAGTAGTAGTAGTAGTAGTAGTAGTGGTGGATGGATTTGTTAGTGTTGAAAGGACATATCGTATGTTTTCGACCATATCGAACGAGGGTGTAACAGGAAATTATAGTTATAGTTTGATAGAAGAAGGAAATGTATAAATGAAGAAAATATCGATGGGATTAAATGGACTAATGGGATTGTTAAGATATCGAAAGATTTCTCATTTAAAATACTTCATTTTATTTATATATAGATTGAACTTTGATCGTTTTTTTTCCCTCTCTTCTCTCTCTTTCCTTCTTTAATCTTTTTCTTCTTTTTTTTTTTTTTAAATACGACGATCTTCTTTATTAATAAGAACGAGAGATACGAGAGCAGGAATAATAATTGAATCAGATTTTATTAATACATTTAATTGAATCTATGAAAGAAGAGATATAATATAATAGATTCGCATTGGCATAAAGTCGGTCGATTGAATTGACTGGTCTGTCCCTGATTGGATGCGACTTTGATTATATGCTTGATGATCAATGTCATCGATTATCTTTTTCTTTTCTTTTTTTTTTTTTCCCCACCTCTTTGATTTTTTCCTTTGACGCGCGATTATTATTATGAATCTCTAATTATTAACATTTAAAAGATCTTTTTATCGCTCGTAAACGTTTTATAGAGATTAAAAATTTTTTATATAACGTTTGAATTTTCTTATCGATTTTAATAATTCAAACGTTAAACTTTTTCATATTTTATACGTACTTGATTCAACATATATATATATATGTAGAGAAAGATGAGTGCGAGAGAGAAAGAATGACCATGAAAAAGAGAAACCATGTTGTTTCACGTAAAAAATCGATGTTTTACCTGATTTGGATAAAAAAAAAAAAAGGGGGTGAGAGATAAAGAGAGGGTTGTGGAGGGAGAAAGAAGGAATACAATGGTATTAGCTATGTGATGATTGCAACGATCCATGTGAATTATATATAATAATAATGATGATGTTTAGTGGTGATGGTGATGGTGGATGGTAATTGGTGGTGTTGTTTGCCATGGCTATGGTGATAATGTGTCCTTTGTACGAAACTCCTCTCCTAACACACGGTTTTGCTCGTATATATATATATATATATATATATATATATAACCTTTCTATATCTGAAATGGAATAGAATTTGATAATTGCCAAGCGAGAATGAAGCTTAAACGTATGGAATGACTTCCTCTTCTCATCCTTCCTCTTCCCACATTCTCTCTCTCTCTCTCTCTCTCTCTCTCTTTCTCTCTCTCTCTGCCTTTCTCTTTCTCTGTTACCTTCGTTTTATCCATATCTATCTATCTTTCTTTTTTTAGTCTCTCTGTGAAAACGTTTTAGTTCTGCCAAAAAAGTTCACAAGTTTCTTTTGAATGAAAAGAGAGAAAAAGAAAAAGAGAGAGAGAGAGAGAGAGAGAGAGAGAGAGAGAGAGAGAGAGATAAAAAAACAAGGATAGTGAATGTTGAAATATTTTCTCTCTTTTCTCTCTTTCTCTCTCTTTCTCTTTCTGTCTCTAATTTGTTTTTTTTTAATGTCTGTCTCTGTCTTTCTTTATCAATTTTCTTCAATTTCTTTTCTTTTCCTACTTTTTTTTCTCTCTCTTCCTCTCTCTCTCTCTCTCTCTCTCTCTCTCTCTCTCTCTCTCTCTTTCTTTTTAGTAATTATTTACTTTTGCTTTTTATTTCTCTCTTTCTCTCTCTCACTTATTCTTTTTTAATTTCTTTTTCCTTTCTTTTTTCTTGCTCGTTTAAACCTACCACACAACAGCGAAGTAATTTGCATTAGACACGATTATAAAAACGATAAGCGGTTTTGCGCATTCTCTGGTTTTTCGTTTCAATCTTTTGTTTTTGTTTTTCTATTCTTTCGTTTCTTTTTCTTTTTTCTTTTTTGTTTTTTTTTTTTTTTTTTTTTTTTTTTTTTTTTTTTCTCTTTGAAACTTCATTTATCCTTTTCTTTAGTCCTTTTAATTATAAAGGAAAGAAGAGGAGGTTGGGCGCTAGGCGTGAAAGAGAGAGAACGTTTCACAATATTTTTTTTTTCGTAATCGAATTAAAGTGTACGATTAGAAATTAGAAATGTTTGGTCTTGATTATAAAGTATTTTCTTTCTTTCTCCTCCTCCTCTCCTCCCCTTCCGCCCCATAGTCTCTTTCTATTTATCTTTGTTTTATTATAATGTATCGTAACGCGTTATTGAATTAGGATTGAATGAGGTCAGAAATGGAGTTAAATTCACAATATATTCCGTCTCTTCCTCTCTCTCTCTCTCTCTCTCTCTCTCTCTGTGTATATGTGTGTATGTGTGTGTGTGTGTGATTGTGTGTTTATATTGATTAACAATACGATTCCATATTATCGGCCAATGATAGATTTTCAATTTTGCTAGCTAAAATAGAAATGTCCTTTAAACTCGATAAAAAACGATTTGTCTATTACAGTCGTATACAGGGTGTCCGAGTTTATACTAATGCTAAGAAATATTTCATAGATCCTATCTTTTTTCTTTTCTTTTCTTGATTTTTTTTTTTTTTTTTTTTTTTGGAGTTTTCTTTTTCTATTCGTTCGATTTGACGTTTCATCGAAATTAAAAATCGATTAAAAAAATTTATTACGCTCTAAGTATATATATGTGTGTGTGTGTGTAGATCGATTACCACTAATTTAATTAGACATTTATTAGAAGATTAATCGAAAAACTCTTCATGGCTAATTGACTGAAGCAATCATTCGTATAAATTCAAAGACCATCAAATTACCAATTCTATTTCTGGATCGATTAGAGTAAAATTTTTTCGTGAATTTACATTGACATGCGCACACACACACACACACTATGTATTTTAAATTAACTATCACTATAAATGGAGGATGAAGTCTCGTAAGAGATTCTTTTTATTATATACTATATATATATAAGATAAAATGCCTTGCAGATATGAATTCAATGCTCTGTGTGCACGTGCGTGTGTGTGTGTGTGTGTGTGTGTGTGGATGAAAATTCGTAGTACGAGAGATGCATATGTTAGTCATATTACGTCGTTCAGTGAATATAATCGATAAAGTTATATACATAACAACATACATCAGCAAAACTGTATGCGTGTGTATGTGTTTGTATGTATATATAATGTAACCAACATCAAAGTTCCCTAGTCTCTAATCGGAAAGGGCGAATCATTGATTATCATTTTATCGTTGAAAATGACAATAACTATTCGTTACAAAGATCAAAAAATTTAATTAATTATTACTTATTTTATCCTTAATCTCTTTAATTAATGCATATGCACGTGGATGCGTGTGTATATGTGTCTTATATGATAAAACTTCAAATGATTCTGTTATATCATCGAAGAGAGTTTAAATTATTTTATAATGTCTGAAAGTTATAATTTCATTTTAGAAAGAGAGAGAGATAGAGAGAAGGGTTGAAATCGAAAAAAAAAAAAAAAAAAAAAATATACATACGTTCCCACATGCATTCGCGTGCCTAGGATTTATACATACGATTATATTTACATTTAAATATATACATGGATACATTCATACATGGATAGTGATAAATAAATATGTAGATAAAAATGGAGAAATGAATTTTGATTTTCGAACGTTGTTATACGCCGTATGCAAACGAAATGCAGTAATTAATGCGGTCGTTCGTTTTAATTAGGCAGGCAAATTTTACAAATAGAGAGAATGGCGATATCTATGGTAGGGTCCTGTTATATATATATATATATTTGGAAATGGTTGGTGGATTTTAAGGGAGGAGATACATCGAGAGGAGTGGGGATGATGTCGATGAAAGGATGTGAGAACAGAGAGAACGAATAAATCCATGAAATTGAAATAAATCTATCTTCGAATAATATTTAAAATTATCAATGTCAAATGCCAACACCAATGCTGTTAACAATGTTAACCATCAACGTTTGATAATTACTGCACTTTGGATAAGCAATTGTCCGTTTTCATATTTCATTTATTCAATCAAGAAATGGACGAATTAAATTTTAATAAAAATGAAAAAAAATATATATATATATCTGCTATTTCTTTCTCTCTCTCTCTCTCTCTCTCTACCTCCCCCCCCCTCTCTCTGTCTCTATCTATCTATCTATCTATCGATCGATCTTTTTCACGCGTCGAAAATGTTACTCGCGATATATCGAATCGAGTTTTCGGACTAGATTACATTTCTCCCTTATTTCCTAACCCCCCACCCCCTCTCCCCCGACCCCCACCCCCTTCCAATTCCTAACCCGACTGCCCCTGTCCCTAATTCCCTCGTAGAGTTTTCGAAGCACAGAAGGAGTGTGAACGTCGAGTGTTGTTGGTGGTGGTGGTGGTGGGTGGTGTTGGAGTGAACTGGGTTTAGAGTTAGGGGGTTCGTTGGTGTTAGTTGCCTGCCGTCGTAAATTAAGATGGGACGCGTTCGAAGGGAAGCCATTTCAAGGAAACAGGAAGGTGAAGAAGAGTGAGGAGTGGAGAGGAGAGGGGATGAGAGAAGAGTCGAGACGTGCGCCGTCTTTTTGTTTGCACGCTTCGGTGACTTTGAGCTGTCAACGAAAAGAAAATGAAAAAAGAAAAAAAGGGGGTAAAAAAAAAGAAAAGAAAAGAAAATAGAAAAAGGAAAAAAACGTAAGAGAAAGAAGAAGAAGAAAAAAGAATGAAACAATTTGTCAGGAAGATAAATTTTCCTTTCAATGTACTATTATAGTTAAGTGGACTCTCTCACTTTCTCTTTTTTCTCTTCTCTTTCTTTTTTTTTTTTTTTCTATCTTCAACATCAATATGACTGTATAATAAAAATTCAAATTCACTTCTTGGTCACATCTCTCTCTCTCTCTCTCTCTCTCTCTCTCTCTCTATCTTACTCTTTCGCTTTCTTTCTCTCATCAGGCTTAATGCTTCGTCACGCATGAGAAAATTTCCATAATATTATATTTCCCGTCTTACTTGTGTGAGAAAGAGAGTGAGAAGAGGGGGGGTGGGGCTATCTCGTAAAAGCTCACGTCACGTATCTCGTTACTATACCAAAGAGACACGAGACACTATTCCTTCCTATCTTTATCTTTATCCATCTCTCTCTCTCTCTCTCTCTCTCTCTCTCTCTCTCTCTCTTATAAGTAGGTACATTACATTGCATTAAACACATACGGAGGAAGAAATTGTTCTCTAAGGTATATTTTCGTACCTCATTATTTTCATTAATCCAGATATACTTGAAGGATATACCACCATATATATATATACCCATCATCCTGTCTTTTAATAATATCAAATTCATCGTTTTTTTTTTTTTTTGTTCTTTTTTTCTTCTTCTTTTTTCTTTTCTGGGATATAAAAAGAAAATCAAAGAGAATGAAGAAAGATACGACACATACATAGTATCGTCAAAGAGTGGATAGTGCGACGGAATTAAAGAGAGAGACATAGTAAACTAGATAGATAGTATGAGCAAGTATGTGTCCGTGTATGTGTACATTCTCTCTCTCCCTCTCTAGTGTGTATGTCGTGCGTACGTTTGTTAGAGGTGTCTATCCTAATGGTGAAAGTGGGGGAAGTAAGCTTAATGGACGCTTTAAAGCTAGAAAGGCCTGTTTCAAGCCTTGGCCCTTCATCATTTAACTAGCCAATGCTATAGAAGCATCTAAATTGATGAACCTGTCTCTTTGTTCTTGTACGTAACACACACACACACACACACACGTACACACACAGAGAGAGAGGGAGAGAGAGAGAGAGATACAAGCACCAAGTAGGACATATAGAGCTAGAGAGAGTTAGAGCTAGAGTGAGAGAGATAACTTCATCGCCGTCACCTAGAACACGTTGATTTAATCGTAATAATACTTCCTCTTATGAACTATTACAAGATCGAGAGAGAGAGAGAGAGAGAGAGAGAGAGAGTGTGTGTGTGTGTGTGTGTGTGTCTATTAATTAATAATACATTAGAACGAAGATGATGAGGACAACGAAGGGTTTGATGGAAAGGAGGTTGAATTATATCATCAGCTAATTAATAATCCAATTATATTAATTATACCTCTCTCTATCTATCTATCTATCTATCTAACTATCTGTCTCTATATATATTTAAGTATGCCTCTTACGTTCTAACAGCTGATTAACGTGTAAGCTTTCAAATAATTAGGTCGTCTAGCCCGCAAGAAGGTAATACTGCCATTAGAGTCACATTGCTATGTCATATGTTATAGATTGAGAGAGATAGAGACAGATAGATAGATAGATAGATAGAGAGAGAGAGAGAGAGAGACATCTTTTATATCTATCTTCTTTTTATTTTTATCAATAAAAAGAGATACCAAAGATGTTGAAGATTTAATGATGGTGATGGTAGTACGATGGTTATTCTATGGGAATATGATGTTAATACTTTCTGTTCCTTTATCAGTGATTCGATTAGATTCAACTTGATCGAGAATTTAAACGATATTTTTTCTCTCTTTCTCTCTCTCTCTCTCTCTCTCTCTCTTTTTTTATAGTACACACACGTATACGTGCACGCGTATTGTTTCAATTCTATAGGAACATATTGCAGAGTAATTTCAATAGGTACTCAGCTTCATCGTTTTTGTGATATTTATTTATTCGATTGGTCAATACCGTTAGATATCGGAGATATCGATACTATTTTTCCGTTCGAGATCTCCGATTTGTATTCGAGATTTAAATTTAAATATCTTTCTTTTTCTATCTGTATGTATCTGTGTGTTTGTTTGTTTGTTTGTTTGTTTGTTTGTTTGTTTGTTTGTTTGTAAATGTTCTCGTGAAAAATTCAACATGGTCGCGATAACGTACCTAAATGAGAATGAAATCTTGACAAGAGTTTCTCTAAATAAGAAATTTTTTTTTTATTTTGTATTTTTTTTTTTTTTTTTTTTATAATATTTGTATTCATATACAAATAATATTAGATTATTTACTTACTTTTTTATTATTATTTTTTTTAGTTGCTTCATAATTTTTTCTCTTTTCTCTCTCCCCTTTTTTTTTTTTTTTTTGTGTCAAACACCACTAGATTCGATAATAATATCCGTATGGACACTTTTATATATATATATATACATTTACATGTATTAGAAATCGATCATGTCTACTTTAACAATTTAATTTATTTACATTTTAATTTATTTATAATTTAATATCAATCAAAATTTTATGAAAATTATCGATCACAAATTTCATCTTGATTTAAATTATTTTTATTATTATTATTATCATTTTGATCATTGGCATTATCATCATCGTCATCATGTAGGCAGCATCTATCTCTCTCAATCTGTCTGTCTGTCCATCCGTCTGTCTCTCTTACTCAAGCTGTCATCATCCAAGCGTTTGCTTGGATGATCCTTCTATGTATCCTCCTCTCTCCTCTCCTCTCTTCTCTTGACCAGTTTCTACGCGACGTTAACACGAGGTCAAACTGACAGGGGTCAGAACATAAACAGCAGTAGCATTAGCAACTGTAGTAAATGCGGGTCGACGTATAAACCTTGTAAAACGTATGACTAATAACTTACTCATCCGTCCGTACGTTTTTATTATGAAAACGTTATGGAGAATGTATATCTTTTTTTCTGTATTCGTGAGAATGAGATAAGGTGAATGAGGATCAAAATATTTTTCTAATTTGTTTGTTGTTATTTCACTTTATTCCATCTTTTTCTATCTTTTTGTTTGATAGGCTTGTTACTTTTTTATTTATTTATTTATTTTTTTATTTCCTTTTGTATCTTCATTCTGTACAGTTGTATTTGGATTTTTTTTTGTAAGCAATTTAATTTTATATACCTATATATATATATATATATATATACGCATACATAAATACATTCACTGAATAATGTTATCTTAATCGCATAAAAAAAATTCATCCCTCTTATTTTTATTTGCTTTCGTTATCTGTCTCTCTTTCTCTCTCTCTCTCTCTCTCTCTATCTCTCGACGACGCCATTTTAAATTTCTTTACGTAAGGGTCGTTATTCACATGACGTATTACGGGCAAGATGGTGGTAAACCATTATTTTGCGAAAACATCTTCTGCGTTTGCCGACAAACAACGACGATATCTAAGAACCCAGCAGCAGCAGCAGCAGCAGCAGCAGCAGCAGCAGCCCCTATACGTCGTTTTCTTGGTACGTTTAACACGAGTTACTAGACGAAAAAAGCTTTCCGGAGCTTAAAGCGATTTTACAAGGAATTACGAGAACGTTCGTTAAAGCTCTTGCCACTACCAATACGTCTTCTAAATTTCTTTCCTTCTTCTTCTTCTTCTTCTTCTTTCTTATTTTTTCTTCTGTTTTTTGTTTTCGTTCGTTTCTTTTTTTTTTTTTTCGTTCTTGGTCAACAACTTTTCTCGTCGACATTTTTTATTTTTTAAAGTGTTTCTGTATTATTATATATGTAATTTCTTTTAACATGATGAAACGTTGAAAAGAAAAATTATGAGGTACATAGTCAGTTAGCGTAACGTTTGAAGTTCGCGCCATTTCAACAAGTGTATCTTTGTGCAAAAATGGCGGATTTCATTACAATATTATTCAAATATTTTCGAATATATTTATATAATTATTTTTTATTATTATTATTAATTTTTTTTTTTTCGTATAAAGCATTCTAATTATTAAAATATCATTTATTCATTTAAAATAAATAAATAAATGAGAATAATGACATATCCTTTACAAAATGGCGACTTCTATTATGATATTCAAATGTCTTCCAATATATATGTATATTAAAAAAAAAAAAAAAAAAAAAATGAATACACGCATAAAGACACAGACACATACGAAGAAAGAGAACGAGAAAGAAAATTTTTAAGGCAAAATTATTGATTATACATTCTCAAGTCGTCATTGTGATGGAGAGAAATGGGAAAAGAAAAGTTTGTTCATAAAAAAAAAAAAAAAAAAATTCTCACAATTTGAACACAAACGAGCATAATTTATTACTTCGTTTTAAAACGAGACCTTCCAAACGGGTTCATCGTTTCACCTTTTCCGGAAGTGACATCTAATGTCTTCAATGAGGTTAATTAGAAAATTCCTCGGCCAAACCTCTCTCTCTCTTTCTCTCTCTTTCCCTCTTTTTGAACAAGCACTGATGTTTATTCATTCCTCAATGTGACATCGGGAAAGTTTAAAAGGTACATTTTCGAAATGTTTACCATCTTTTGAACCGAAGATCAACTAAAACTTTCCTCCGTTGAATTTTCCTCCGAAGAAAGTTAGTCGATAAATTTTATTGCAACTCAACCAGTTTTTTTTTCCCTTTTTCTTTCTTTTTTTCTTTCTTTTTCTTTTCTTTTTTTCGTTAGATTAAATTTTTCAATGAAAAAAGGGAGAGAAAGAGAAGGAAGGAAGAACGTAAAAAAAGGATGGAAAGGGATAGATTTATCACCATCTTTTTGTTTTTATTATTTTTATCTTTCAGCTTTTCTTTTCTTTTCTTTTTTTTTTTTTTTTTTTTTAAATTATCATATTCATGTTTTAATTCTTTTTCTTTTTTCTCAACATAAATTCCTTCTATACCTTTAAAATATCATATTATTATTCATTTTTTCTTTTACGCGAGAAAATGGCGTGGGGGAAAAAAAAAGAAACATGGCCACCAAAGCGATCGCAAATGTCCCCAGTATTTTTTTTTTTTTTTTTTGTAATCCTCTTTTTTTATCTCTTCATGAAATTCGAACCTTCCAAAAAAAAAAAAAACCGCAGACATTGTATTTTTAATTTTTAAAGTATCTCATATATAATCATTTTCACGTAAGATAATGAAAGAAGAACATTAGGTGTCCATTTAGGGTATTTCAAGAATGTCCCTAGAAATTTTTTGTTTATTCTCTGAATTTGTTTAGGATTAATACGTACGATGAATGAGAAATGATGATGACGTGAGTGAGATGGTGAATGATGTCTGATGTGTGTTTAGAGAACAAAATGGACGATGTTGAAGAAGCGTTGTGTGGAAATGGTGTGTTGGCATAAGGTTGTTGTTGGGTCTATTTAAGGGGGGAAGGGAGATATAGACATTCAAAGTCAGAGTTTTAAGGAGTCTAGTCGGAGACAGAGAAAGAAAGAGAGAGAGAGAGAGAATGAGAGGGGGATAGAGAGAAGAGAGTGAATTAGAGTTAGGGGGATCGGTTAGTCACGCGAAAGCAACTTGCATCGACGTAGAAGAGTTTAATGACCGACCGAGAGACGACGTCGGGTATAATTAACGTA